>NW_024881723.1:600000-800176 GCF_019059575.1 Amphibalanus amphitrite | reverse complement strand
GGCACGAGTTTCACGCTGACGCCGGAGGGGTTCCGGTTCCGGCAGCAGGTGTCGAGACGATCCCGTCGCTGTTCCGGTGGTTCAAGGACCACTTCCGGGACCCTGTGCCCGCAACACGCCGCGCGCCGCCGCCGCCCGGACACCGTTCACACCCCGGCGCCGGCTTCAACATCACAGTGAGCGCCGGCCAGAGTCCGGGCTGGACGGGGGTACCGTGGGGGACCTGCAGGGACGCTGAGGCCTATTCTCGGGGAAGTGCGCATCACTCTGCATCGCTAAAATTTCTGTTGTATTATCCTTATTCGGCTCTCTAAAGCCTGCCGCCGGTCGATGTGCCATATAACTGTCCGCCGGCTCGGTGCGGCGCCGCACGTCTCTGACCCCCCTCCCCCCCCCCGGCAGATGTGAACCCAGAGGCGGTGGCGCGCGTGGCGCAGAATCTCTCCGGCAATGTGTGCACAACCTGTCGCAGGCGGCCGCGCACCAGACGCCCGGCACTACCCCCCAACACGGTCAGTGAGGAGCCGATACGACCCCGGCCCGACTTGTGCTGGCCGGTCGGCCGGCCTCTGACTCGGGATCGGACGTGTGTGACGATGTGTGTGTGATTGGTTATAAGCAGGGATGCGGAGCCGGAGCCGGAGTCGGAGCCGGAGCCGCCGGAGCCGGCATATTTTGCCCGGAGCCGGAGCCGGAGCCGGAGCCGTGAAACAATATAGACCGGAGCCGGAGCCGGAGCCGGAGCCGCCAAAAAAGGGGGCGACTCCGGCTCCTTTTTATTTTTTGAAGAGGAAAAAAAAGTAATTGACCTAGTTCGGTTTGACAGTACAAGGCAGTGAAACATATGGTATGTACTTACGTCATGGGCAATCAAGTGAATGAAAAAGCCGAATATCCCCAGTATCCCACAGTACGCAATCAACTTCCTGTCTGCTCCTCCCCCCCCCCCCCGTCTACTGCATCCCCAGAACATGAGGACCGTCATCAGGTGACGGCCATTGTTTTCAAGCCAGTTGCAGTGGACTGCGACTCCCAGCACCGTCTGCCGAGACGGGTGTCAGCTTACGATGGTTCAGTGAACTCCGATTCGCGGCGACTGCGTTTCCAATGCCATCGCTTCCTAGTCCTTTGTTCTGCCAGTTCTCTCCGAGGTGCGTTTGCGCGGGGACGCGGTCATGAGCCGGTCATGGCAAAGAGTAACGCGTATAACCATCCAATTTTTCTTCCACCGTATTTAATTGATTGCATAGGGGATTTACTGAGTCGGAGTCGGAGTCGGAGCCGGAGCCGGAGCCGCCGGAGCCGGACCATTTTACTCGGAGCCGGAGCCGGAGCCGGAGCCGCCATAACATTTCACCCAGCCGGAGCCGGAGCCGAGCCGATTTTTTCTCCGGAGCCGGAGCCGGAGCCGGAGCCGTCTGAATTTCCACGGCTCCGCTCCTGGTTATAGGCCCGCCGACCCGCGCTGAACAAGCCCAGCTCTTCCACCAGCCCCTCACTGACGGTCGCGCCCGCCGGTTCTTTTTCCAGCCCTACACGCCGTCCGGCCAGACCCCGTTCATGACGCCGTACGCCACCACGCCGCGGTACCAGGGCGGCGGCAGCAGCGGCCACCACGGGCGCACGCCCGGCGCGGCGGCGGCGGCGGGCCGCACGCGTCGCCGCGCTACCCGCCGGCCGGCCGGCCCACCACCTCCGGCGGCGTCACTCGCACCCGGCGCCGTCCGTCAGCCACGAGTCCACGACTGGCGTCCGGCCGCCGAGGCCTGGGCCAAGGCCGCGCGGCAACCGCGGCACGCCGCGCGCCGACCCCGGCGGCACGCCCCGCGCCGACCCCGGCCGCAGCACGCCCCGACACGACGGCCGCAGCACGCCCCGACACGACGGTCGCACGCCGCGGACCACGGCGGAGCACGCCGCGGATGGACGGCCGCGGCACCCCGAGGCCGACGGGCGGCACACCGCGCACAGACGGACGCTTCACACCCGCGGGGGACGGCAGCCGCACTCCGCGAGACAATATGCCGCCGTGAGTAGAGCAGTCTGGAGTCGGGGCGGGCGGGGTTCATCACCCGGCGGGGCGGCCGCCGCTGTCAGCGGGCTCGCTCAGACTGCGATGGTAGCCCACGTTGAGTTTGCTCGGCGTCCGGCGACAAGTCTGGTAGTGAGTAGCGTGTAATTTACAGTAGGGTCTGACTTGGTCATCCGGCAGAGCTGTATAGCTGTACCCAGTCGCTAAGGTGCTGCGGGCTCTCATGGTGTACTGATCCCGGCCCAAGCGGTGTGTTCTGACCCCGGCCCGTCCTGCGCCCCCTGTGCCGATCCCTGTCCAGCATCCAATCAGTGATTCCGCACAACTCCAATAATGACCCTCCCCCGCAGTGTGCCGACCCCCGTACCGTCCTCGTTAGTGTGTACTGACCCCGTCCCGACGGGCTGCGCTAACCCCGTGTCCCCGTTTCAGGCCCTTGACACCGTCATCCCGCGCGAGACGGACGCCGCGGGCCGGCGAGACCCTCGTGTACGACGAGTGATGGGCCCCCGCGCCGCGGTGGCGGGACTATTCTGTGAGCGAGCTGGGGTCGCACCGACCCATTCCTCGCGCGCGGGCGCCGCCGCCGGCCCCGGCCGACCGGGCGCCGGCGCCGCCGTCCGGCTTGGCGCGCGCCACTGGGGCCGCGCGCGCCCTATCCTGTACCGCACAGAGCCAAATACACGGACACGACGCGGCCCGCGCGCCTGTCACTGATGACGGACATGGAGACCGTGCCCGGACGGGGTGACTCAGACACTGCGGCGGGCACCGCTCCACTCCCCAGTGAGACAAACGCGCTGAGACAACCCCAGTGAGACAAACAGCTGAGCGTGGACGTATGAGCCCGCTGTGGACGGGCGTTAAGACCCCAACAAAACAACAGAACAGTCTATGCATACGGTATATTTAGCAAAAAATAGAAACACGTCTTAGACGCATAGCATATCTCACGGCTCCGTCTTCTCCGGGTGGCTGAGTCATATCATTGGCATAATAGCAGTGCGCATGAGGACAACCAAGTTACTGGATTCGCCGTCTCAGTTATAATAGCGCACTGCTGAAATAACCCCAGAACGGGACTTCGATTTAACATAGCTAGGCGCGTACACACGTCCACATGTGCATCTAAGCAGAATAATGGATTGACGGGCGCATAGTATGCATCAGTGCAGTCAGAAAATGTCTAGCCTCGCTGCTCAATGTGGTAATCGTAACTGTGACTACAGAGACAATCGGACCGCACAGCCTGAGTAAGGGAACCAGCTAGGTTAGACATGGACAAGGCCTGGCGCTATTCAGTTGGCAGTTCACAGGGGCATAATATACACTGAGTACACAGACCGGCACTGCGGCTACGCATCAACAGTCAACATCCTTCGCTAAAACCCTATTTACTAACATTGCATTAAACATCCGGACTATGCCCGACTTTGACGGGCAAACAAGGTACCCTAAACTCTCCCGGTCACCCGGACTGGCCCGACCGTACGATACGGCCCGTAGACCACAAGCTCTGCTTCACGTGGGCTCCGCCGCTGTCAATCCGTGCATTCAGCATTCGAGCTAAATTTATTTATAAAATATCACCTATGTCTATATATTCCGGCCTGTGCCGTATCCCGCTAATCCATAACCATTGTATAGTCTATTCTACCAATACCTCTGTGGCACCAGTGGTCTGATGATCGGCTGGGGCGGCGAACGACCCCAGCGGGACACCGGGCGGCCAGCACTGACCCCCGTATGGATACATGCACCCCGGTACGAGTGGATATCACCAGGCTGGTTATCACGGTCGGTCTCCGGACCGGGCGGCAGCGCTCTGCGACCCGCGGCACCGGGCGACGGCGGAGGCGGTCACCGGCTGCAGCTCCGGGAGATCAGGAGTCCTCCGGTCGAGCGGAGACGCCTCTGGAGGTCACAGACACCAGCCGTCACCACCGCAGCAAAAACAGCCCGATACCGGCACAGCTCCACAAACTGACACACATTGCAGGGACAGACCGCCTAACCAAGCGGCGGGCGGGTAAAAACCGGCGGGGGCGGGGCGGGGCGGCTCACCCGACAGGCTGCGGTAGGCGGCCGGGCCGCCGAGCAGCCGGCGCCGCAGCGACACAGACAGCGCCAGCAGCGTCACCGACCACTTGACGTTCATCAGACTCATGACGGCGCGCACCGGGTTACTGGTCTCGATCGGTAGAAACCTGCCGGCCGGAACGGACGCAGTCAGCCGCAGTAGCGGACGGCGGCCACAATGCGACATAATCACTCCTTCGTTTCATTAGGGTTTACGGCGCGTCGACTGCGGTGGTCATTTTGCGCCCAGACATAATCACTCCAATACATGTAAAATGAAAGTTGATCACTCGTAAATATCGACTGGAATAATATCAGTTGCCCGCTCCTATAGCCCCCCGTCTCCTGAGCAGCCAGCGGTTAGAGCTAAGCTCGATCTGTTTATGTTTTGGGGCTCACTATTCGCTCGGGACCGGGGACGGCCTTTTGACATTGGCAGCAACTGTAGTACCGTTCAAAGCTCGTCGGATTTCGGAAAGCAGTGCGGTATAAGTGGTCCGGCCATTCAATCCTTATTTCTGCGGTGTTACCAGTAACCAGAACTTCTGGCTGGCTATTTAACTCTAATTGCTATTGAGTAGCTGAAAGCTCTGTGACTTATGTCTGCTGTGTACCTTCCATTTCGTAATTGAGCAACAGATGAGTGCAAAAACATTAACAACAAAAAAACATTCGAAATTCTGATTGGTTTGGATACAAACCAAAACTTGACCTTGAGCAAAGAACCAAATGAATAACACAAGGTCCAGCTGCTCTTTGGTATGCCAACTGGCAGGTGTGCGCCAGCCGGCGAGTGTCCACCAACCGGCGAGTGTGTGCCAGGTGGCGGGTCTGACCTTGGTGTTTGGTGACGACCTCTGTCAGGTACCACGCCATCAGACCCAGCGCTGCCACCAGGATCACCACGGCAAACACCGTGATGCGGCGCAGAATCGCTGGTGTGTACCACACTCCCAGCAGACTGTAGTAGTCCAGCATGAGCAGGTGCAGGCACAGCGTGGCCAACAGAGCTGAAACAAGGGAAAACCATCATGGGTGAAGCACAGAAAGACTGACAGGATTAACCCTCGCCCGTATTGGAGTTTTGCCCGCGTCGTATGGGGGGGGGGGGGCATTGGATCCCCAGCTTGCTATTCAGCCCCTGATCGACCTGGATCTTCGCGAAAAAACGAGCGTATTGCCCGGGATGAGAGGAAGCCGATGGTACCCAATGGTAAGGTCATTGGTTGACCTTCCAGGTCAGGTCAATGACCCAAAAGTGTGGAAAATTGGAACCTGGTAGAACTTCATAAAAAAAGGTTGTAAAAGGACTTTTTGGAGCGCTCATCACAAATTTCATGTTAGTTTTCATTACAAAAGATGTCTTCATGCATTTAGGCCATGTAGGGTCAGGTCAGGTGAGGCATCCTGCCAGCTATCCATAGTAGGTGTCAACCACCACTGATGACCTTGTAACATGTTATGAAGGCACCAAAACTACTTTGTAATTGTTGAAATGGGTGCTGTTTTCAAAATCAGCTCCAAACACTGCCCTAGTCACATGCAACTCGAAAAAGTGAGCCAAGGTCACCAAAGGTCAATGATCAGTTAATGATCTTGACCTAATCTTCACATGATTAAAGGTAGTGTGCCAGCTTTCCTGGACCGTATGGAGTTAATGGCCCAGATAAGGAGAACCGGATTTTTAGAACTTATCCATACCTTCAAAACTCATGGAAACGTCATAAATTCTTCAAATTTTGAGTACCCCAGTGCGAAATTCGCCCCGACGGGTTGTCGGTCGTACCCCAACCACATTTCACACCACTATGAACAATAAATGCACACACTGAAATCGCTATTACCGATATGCTCATCCAATCAAGTTTCGATAAACCCGTTCATCATCATCTCCTGCGGTTTCGAACACGCCTGTTAAGTGGTGCGGTAGACCGCGCCCAAAGCCAGGGCCCCGGTAACGTGAGGTAGCCGAGTCGGGGCAGCGTGCGCTGACCCAAGCCGGGGCCGCGCGTCCTCCCGGTGTCATGTGATAGCCCGGGGCTGCCCGCGGGGATGCGGTAGACCGCGCCCAAAGCTGCGGCCCCGGCTTGGGTCAGCGCACGCTGCCCCGACTCGGCTACCTCACGTTACCGGGGCCCTGGCTTTGGGCGCGGCTTCTGCTCATACTTTGTGGTGCGGTGGTGGTGCGTCGGGCCGCGCGCTCTGACTTCGGCCAAGAAAAATGCGTCAGCTGATCATTGTCATTTCTGCCACTTGCGTGTGGTGAAATGGGGTCATAACTAAGAGACGGCTTTTTCATATCAATTATTTTACATAAAATCATATTTCAAACCATAAATAATGTTCGACAGCCAAATAAAAGAAACAATACCAATACAGGCTTACAGTTTAAGGCTCGACATTGTATTGTCTACGATTAGACAGCTGATAACTCATTCCCGTACGTTGTAACTCTATAATGACCTTTGCTTATTGTCACATGTGCGCCGCATTCGCGATTGTTGCCGACGCCTGTTTGCAGCTCAGCCCACTACAGTTGTTATACATATCGAAAAACCGATAAACTTTTAGGCGAAAAAGGCACTATTCCAGGCCCATTTTTGATTTTCTTTGCGATATTAGGTAAAAACAGAAGCTTCTTATCCTAGGAAAAATAAAATGGGAAATCTTTCAAAGGTGGCACACTACCTTTAACACCCACCAGAATGCATGGGACCAGCATCATTACATATGTCTGAATGCCAGCAACTGCAAAAAAAACAGCAACAACTGGAAACATGCTAACAGTGTGAGCTGACATACGCCAAATCACGATTCAGGCCAATCATGGTCCCAAGAAGAAGAAACAGGTCACAGGTTGAGGGTTATTTAGGTCAGGGCCATGCAATTTTCAGGCAGGTGTAAAATTGATCAACTTGACGGGACTGAAAGTTTAGTGTGGATTGGCTGCTTTTGACACAACGTATTCATGAAAAACCGAAGGGGTGAAGTGCCACTATTATACCTTTCTTAGATGCTTCTGTACTTCAACTAACTTAGACTGAAATTACCACAGCATCACATCATCTACAAAAATTTACGCATACAACTGTTCATGCGACGTCTACCCTTCTGTCACCAAATTTACTACACTGAGTGATCACGTGCGTTTACTCTGAAGAAAAATGATCACAATTTGTACATTTGCTGCAAACTTACCAGAAAACAATGCCAAGAACCCAGCCTGATAATTACTGAAAGAAAATATAAAAACAAGGCATCCTGCTATTCCAGCAAAAAGACCACTGCCACATGAAATGAAATACAGCCATGTTTTGCAAGTGGAACGATCAGTTTCTGCCATCTTCTTGGGCTGGTCCCTTTCTTATGCTGCAAGTATTTTCTGAAAATCTTCAAAAGTTGTTGTTGCTGGGTTATGACGCGTAGTATTGAGACCCAGGCGTTCAACAAAATCTTCCAGAGCCTTTGTTACATTTATTTCTATGTTCCAAGGGGTCTTACTTCCCAAGGTATATAAAAACACTTTACTTCCAAGCCTTCCAAGGCTGAGGCCATAGGCGATAAGTATACAACAGCCACAGAAATAAAGCTGTTCATTGTCATTTGATGCCCCTAGCTTGAGCTACCTACTGCTGCGAGACCGGTTAACACTATGACGCTATTTTCCATCCAAACCACGAATTGAGGCAGAATATAGCGAAGATATGACGTCATTCAAGCGTAGGCTTTGTCGGATTTGATTGGTTAAAACTGTCAGCAGAAGCAGCCAGCAGGAAAAAAGAAAAACTGAACAGTCTTCAGTTGTTGTAGTCTTGCCGACAGTTCTGGCGAACTTGCTACGAGTTGAAGGTTGAGACTTGAGACCACTAAATAATGACTAAATAGACTGTGGCATCACGACATTGGGAATGGACGATGCGACAGTGGGTGATGCGTGGGGTGGTGGAGCCATATCATATCGGTTATCATGTAGGTTTAGGTACAGATGAACTAGTATGCACTTTACCCCTAAAAATACATGATAGTATACATTGGGGTACACGAAGACCGCAGGTCTTTGTTTCGCCTCATTCAGTTTGAATTTTGATAAAAATCGATTTGTTAGCAAACGTCATTCGTTAAAGGTGCCGATTGCGTGGCGTAAATTAAGTAAACAGTAATTAGATAAGTGCTTATTTTCCAATAAAAGGCTAGAAATACTAAAAGCGTATCAAATAAAAGACATTTTTGGCAGAGATACACGCGGTCAGAGCGGCGGTCCCGGGTCGGGTGGGGTGAGCCGGCCGGCCGGATCACCTTGGCCAGCCGGTGAGATGCGCTGCTCTGGTCTCTGCACGGACCTGAACGGCCGTGGAGGGGGCCGCCGGTCAGCACCGACACACCGTGTGTACAGGAAGACGGCAGGTCGTGTATACGGGAAGACGGCGCTGACACACCGTATATACGGGAAGACGGCGCCGACACACCGTATATACGGGAAGACGGCGCCGACACACCGTATAGGTATACGGGAAGACGGCGCCGAAACACCGTATATACGGGAAGACGGCGCCGACACACCGTATATACAGGCAGACGGCGCCCATACACCATGTATACGGGCACCGACACCGACACACCGTGTATATCCTATATGGGCACCGACACAACGTGTATTCGGACACCGAGGCACACCGTATCGCTGGACACTGGATTGTGACTCAGCCTCAGATTGTATGGCTGTTCACTGGGCAGTGGGCAGTTGGACACGACTCAGATCCCCGTCCCCAGGCAGTGGACTGACCCAGGCACCACAGGCCCACAGACACCGGAGGAGCACGTCCGGACAGTCGAGGCAGGTCCCGATGGTACCCAGACTGCGGAGCGCAGGTCCAGACAGCATTCGGACAGTGGAGGGCGGATCCAGACAGCATCCGGACAGTGGAAGGCAGGTCCGGACAGTGGAGGCAGGGACAATTCCGGACAGTCCCGGACAGTGTAAGGCGGGTCCGGACAGCGGCCCGAGTGTGGAAGGCAGCTCCGGACAGTGGAAGCAGGGACAGTTCCGGACAGTTCTGGACAGTGGAGGGCAGGTCCCGACAGCACCCCGACTGTGGAGGCTAGGTCCGGAGAGCACAGGGTCCCGATGGCCGATAGGTCGCCGCGCCAGGTGGCGGCCGGGGCCGCGTGTCCGCGGGCCGGTTAGCCGCTGCAGCCCAGTTCCGCGGCGCCGGCCGGGTGCCGCTGGTAACCGCCACTGTCGGCTGCCGGCCGGCCGTCCGCGGAGTACGTCCGCCCAGCCGGCCTCGGGTGGGCGCCGTCCCCACTGACCGCGGCCCGACCGCCAACGGCCGCTCTGAGCAGCGCTCAGTGACCAGGAAGAGCCTCATCAGTGCCTGTTCCACCGCCCGGGGCTCGGAACAGCTGCCGACCCGGGGCTCGGGACGCGGGACAGCTGCCGACCCGGGGCTCGGGACTAGTGATGTCAATTACGGAAAATCGGAATAACGATACCAAACCAAATACCAACCAAAACCGTGGAGAAATACCGAAACCAAACCAACATGGGAACATGAGGAAAATACCAACTTTTTACCGATTTCTTGCCTCTTAAACATTAGCCAGGGTTCATACTTCATGATACCAACAAAATACCAAACACATTAGGATTGAAATACCAAATACCGAGTTGGTATCGGTTTGGTATCGGTATACCAAAAAGTTGGTATCCGATTGACATCTCTACTCGGGACTAGGGACAGCTGCCGACCCGGGGCTCGGGACTCGGGACAGCTGCCGATCTGTCACGATGGGCAGCCGGGACGCTACGCTCACCGATCAACACATCACCCGCATTGAGTTAGTCGTGCTAATGGGCGATGTATCCACTGTCCGCGTGCCTATTGCATGCCATCTACCTACGTCTCACCGACAAAACCTCATCAAAGCAGCGGCATGATAATTCGGCATCACCCCCGGGGAACGTCTCTAAAACATCATAATAAAAAGAACAGCAGGATCTTATCCAATAATTCATAAGCGCTATTCATATTAGCTCTGAGCATTGCCAGCGAATTCCCTGGATCCAATACCAAAACAGAAAAAAAGTTTTAAAAAGGGACACTCCTTTTTACATGCCATGCAGACACAAACTCGCAGGCGCCGCTGAGCGCACTACAGGACACCGCCGAACTCTCCAACAGTGACAGGACAGGTAGGTGGTCACGGCTCACCTTAGGCGGCTTTATTGCCGATGACGATCCTCTCCCCGATCCACGGCCGCCCCGAACGCGTCCGTCTTCCGTTACTCGGGAATCGGGATCAGTTCCCCTCTGCGGCGCGCGTTAATGACGTTATGGCAGCGGCCCATCACCGCAGCTCGAGCGGAAGCGAACCCAACGGGCTCGTAAAATGGCCACAAGTAGCCGTCGAATGTCAACCGCCGTGTCAAGTTACGTTTGTTTACAAACTTCAGAGAAGCATATAAAGAAAAATATGGCAACTTCGCCGGGACACAGTTACGGTAGGTTTTATATGAGTATAAGTGTCCACTTTTGACAAAACGTTCAATGTTGCGTAACGCTCTTCAGTATTGCAGGATTTATCAATTATTTAGGGCAGCATAGTAGCGGTACCCATAAAACGGATGAAATGAAATATGAACGGGGGGAGGGGGACAAGAACCGATAACGTATCCCGCCGCCGCGCCGTTCGGGTCAGGTGGCGACCGTCCGCCGGCGCAGCGGGCGGTTTCCGAGCGAGACAAGCCGGTAGTACTCTCCCCACCGTCTCCCGGCCGCCGCAGAGCGCTGGGAAAATACCGGCAGAGGCGGCGGCCCGCGGCCCGGCTGCAGTCCCACCGTTCCCACCATTAGCCGCCGCTGCGGTCCCGGGTCGGCGCCGGCATTTAGCCGGGGTCAGCCGGAGCAAGGCCAACGGCCGGCTCTCGGTGACCGGCCGGGATCAGAGGTGAGCCCTCAGAGACCGCCGCGGGCCACAGCCGCCCGGTGGCCTCAGTTCTCCGTGGGGAGCCGAGCCGCGGAATGCGACCGAGCCACAAGACAAAGCGGCCGCTCGTTGCCCGTATACATGGGAGTGAGGCGGCCGCTGCAGTGAGCGCCGGCCGCGCTGCGCTGAGCGCCGGCCGCCGGCGGGCCGAACTGGTCGGGCGCGCTCGGCTCGCTCGGGCCGGTGCGGTGCCGTCCAGGCGGCGGCCGCCAGTGCGCGGCACGCGGGCGCCGCGGCCGCCCGGCGCTGAGCGAAGACCGTCACCCAGTGATCCGTCACCGCGCCGCCGGCCCGACATGAAGCTGCTGATCGCGTGTGTGCTGGTCGCGGCGGCGGCGGCAGCGTCCGTGGAGGAGCCGGAGCTGCCGCACCACGCGGCGCTGGACTCGGAGGGGCGCGTGCTGCTCTGGTGGCGGCCCACCGCCGACGGCCTCCTGTTCCGACTGCGGGTGGCCGCCGCCGGCTACGTGGCGCTCGGCGTCTCGCCGTCGGGCGGGATGGCCGGCGCCGACATCGTGGCCGCGGCGCCGGCCGCCGACGGCTCGCTGGCCGTCTGGGACCTGCACGCCACCGGCGAGACGCAGCCGCGGCTGGACGCCAGCCAGGACGTGCGCCTGCTCAGCGGAGTCGCCAACGGCACGCACACCGAGCTGCTGTTCGAGCGGCGCGACTCGTGCGACCCGGACGACGTGCCGCTGGCCGCCGACCGGGCCGTCACGCTCATCTGGGCCTTCTCCGAGCAGCCGGTGGCGCCGGGCGCGGCCGGCAGCGGGCCGGCCGGCTGGCTCACCTACCACGGCACGCGGCGCGGCTCGCGGCTCATCAACCTGCACCGGCCGGGCGGCGTGCACTTTGCGCCGGACACGCCCTACCTGGACATCGTGGCGCCGCAGGTGCGCCTGCCTGACGACGAGCGCACCATGTACTTCTGCCGCATCACCAAGCTGCCCGAGTTCCCGCGCAAGGTGCACTTTATCGGCTTCGAGGGTCTGATCCAGCCGGGCAGCGAGCCGTTCGTACACCACATCATCGTGTACGAGTGCACGGTGCCCGAGTGGCGGCGCGCCGCCTTCGAGGCGTACGTGTCGGAGCGTCAGGCGGCGCGCTGCTACAGCCCCAACATGCCGGCCGACTGGGGCCGCTGCGGTCACATCCTGGCCGTTTGGGCGGTGGGCGGCAGCGGCGAGCGGCTGCCGCCCGACGTCGGCATCCCGCTGCGCGAGGAGTACGGCGGCGCTACCTACGTCATGGCCGAGATCCACTACGACAACCCGGCCGTGCGGCCGGGCGTGGTGGACAGCTCGGGCGTGCGGCTCTACTACACCGAGCACCTGCGGCCCAGCGAGGCCGGCCTGCTCAACGTCGGACACGACATCGCCGTCACGCAGATGGTGCCGCCCGGCCAGACCGACTACGTGGTGAACGGGCTCTGCCACTCGAGCTGCACGCGCCAGTGGCTGCCGGCCGGCGGCGTGCGCGTCTACTCGGTGCTGCTGCACTCGCACCTGGCCGGCGCCCAGATGCGGCTCCGGCACGTGGCCGCCAACGGCACAGAGCTGGCGCCCATCGCCGAGGAGACTGCCTACGCGTTCAACTACCAGCAGACGCGCAGCCTGCAGCAGCCCGTGCTGGTGCGGCCCGGCGACCAGCTGCTGGTCGAGTGCGTCTACGACACCCAGCACCGGCGCAACGTGACGTTCGGCGGCCTGAGCGCCGAGAACGAGATGTGCCTAGCGTTCGTCAGCTACTACCCGCGTGTGCCGCTCACCATCTGCTGGAGCTCGCCAGACATGGGCCACACCATGGAGCAGCTGGGCATCCAGGCGGCCAACGCCTACGGCATGGAGCTGCCCGTGCGCCGCGCCGGAGACATGATCCAGCAGGTCATCAACAACCTGGAGAGCTTCGCGCGCGCCGAATGGGACCGCGAGGGCGCGCCGGCCGGCGGCGAGCCGGACCCAGAGAGCGCGCAGGACGCCACGGCGCGCCACCTGTACGAGGTGGCGCTCCAGGAGCAGCGCATCATGAGCGACCTGCGCGCCGACAACGTCACCGCCCTGGAGGCGCTGGGCGTGCACGGCCTGCCCGAGGCGCTGCAGGACCCCTTCCTCATCCTCAAGGACATCCTGGTGATCGACCCGGTCAACTTCCGGATGAGCACGCTGTTCCAGTACGTGGTCGAGTACCCGTGGGACGCCGAGGGCGTGGCGCGGCTGCAGCGCGCCGCCACACAGTTCTACCGGCCCAAGTGTGTGTCACGGGACGGACAGATCCGCAACACGGAGCGCCAGCGGCTCGAGCACGTGGCATGGCGCACGCCGCCGGCGCCGGACCGCTGCAGTCAGGGCGCGCAGGACGGACAGGGCGCGCAGGACGGACAGGGCGGACGGGGCGGACAGGGCGGACAGGGCGGGGGCACGGCGGTCGAGCCGGCGGGACACGCCGACCCGCCCCCCGCGCAGGTGACGCGGGGACCGGTGGCACGCGGCAGCGTCCAGGAGCCGGACGACCACTCGGGTGTCAGCCGCGCCGCGGTGCCGCTGACCTGGTGGCTGTGCGCGCTAATGTGCGCCGCGACTCTGAGGGCTGACCCGGCTCCACTATAGGCGGCCGCTGCTGGAAGACCCGTCTCGACTGGAACTGAGATAGGTCTCGACTGGAACTGAGATATGGTGTTGACTGCTCTCCTCTCCCGAGCGGGACTGCCAGCGAACGGCGCATCCAATGGATAGGGTGCCCGGCGCCGTCCCAGCATCCAGAGAAAGGAAGCCTCTAGCTCCGATGAACGGAGGTTGTGCGGGCCCGTCGCCCCGTTCAGTGTCCTCTGCCACCCTGTCCACTGAACGGAGGGTCTGTCCGACTCCAGTGCGGAGCGGGACGCCGCCTGGAGCCGTCCCCAATTGTCTGTGATGATATTCGCGCGCGGCGCCCGCGGGCGCCGGTCTGGCTCGATCTCAGAGGTGGGCGTCGGCGCCGGTCTGTCCGGCCCGGCGGACAGAGCACTGTGCCAAAGGAGCCGGCGGCGGCCGGGTGCCGTCCGTGCGGCCTCGGCCGGAGGCGCGGCGCGCCGCGGCGGCCTCGGAGGGCCTCGGAGCACGGCACACCGTCGGCCGCCGGCCCTCGCGCGGAGCTGTGCTTGTTTTTAGTGTCGCCGTGCATGTAATCCTCTTTGGATTTGTTTTAGCGTGTTGTTGCTAACTTGTCAGACGTCAAGGTAAGCCATCAGGCAGCTTATGTGGTAGCGATGCATCAGCTCAGTAATCATTTATCACTTGACCGTCATTACATACTGTGTTGTCCCGTGGTGGGCCTCACGGAGGGCTCAGCGCCGGCAGTACGCCGCGGCCGGAGACAGAGACGAAGATTTACTGTTGGAGGAGACTTCTAAAGTCAATGATAATAACGCTCATAACTTTAGAAATGAATGTATAGAGTCACGGCATGGTCGCGACCTTTTTGTCGCGATGACGCAGCATATTTAGCATAATCATTTGGGGGCCATTGATCGCGAGGCCCTACGGTATTATAAGGTCAGATTCACTGACTGGTGACTCTTTGTTTCTTTTGTGCAAGTAGGTGTATTGTCAATACAATGTCATGTTGCAATGTTGCATTTTCACATGCAGTTTGCAATCTCCAGCTGGCTTCACGTTACAAGGTGTGTTTTTTCTGAGTCCTTACGACAGTGAATCGTGGCACGAACGATGCCTGTTTCGCGCCTTCCGCGAACCCTTCCTGCCTGGTGCCTGCTATCTGACGCGATCGCCGTGCTCGGTTTCCATTCTTCCCGGCCGGTGTCGTTATCGGGCTGTTCCGTGGTGCACGGGCCGCGGTCGGATCGGCCAGAACCGGCCGCGGTAGGCCAGTAGTCAGGTCCGGGACACTACGTCCGCCCCCGGTGCCCGGTGGACGTAGGGTCGGACGGCTCGCCTCGGCCGCTGGATCCGCTCCGGCTGATGCAACCCGCCGATTCGGGGAGCGGCAGCGCCGCGCCAGCTCACGGGCGACGCGGAGTCGTGGCCGGGCGGGCAGATCGGATCGGCGCCGCCGGGGCCGGGCCGTGTCTCACCGTCCGCGGTACACACCCGGGACCGGACCGTGTCTCAATCAACGTCCGCGGTACACACCCGGGGCCGGGCCGTGTCTCACCGTCCGCGGTACACACCCGGGGCCGGGCCGTGTCTCACACCGTGTCGACGGTACACACCCGGGGCCGGGCCGTGTCTCACCGTCCGGGGCCGGGCCGTGTCTCACCGTGTCCCCGGTAATCGGGGAAGGCCCGCCGCGGCAGCGTGACGGCGCCCAGAGCCGGGGTACACGACGGTCGTCAGCAGCCGGAGGTGCGGCCGCTCTCCGCCGTCAGCGGCGCCGGCAAATCGTGCCCACAAATCTGCCGGACGCATCCAGCCCACTTCGGGACTGTGTTCTCGTGACTGGCGGCGGCGGAACGGGACGCGCATGAGCCCGGTGCCATCGGCGCCGTGAGGCAAATATTAGACGCTCGTGGAAACAACGTGACGACACCAGCGCAGATACAAGCATGCTCGGTCTACATTAATTCGGCCGGTTATTGCTGAAGGAGTGGATGTGAATCATGAAAAGCATACTACTACTTTCATGTCAGTGAAAGCTGGGAATTGGGACTGTTTTTTGAGCCATCGCATCTCATCTGTGGATTTTCCCCTGCCCACAACCCACAGTTCTTTCAAAAGTTCATACGCTAAACATTTCCATATTCATGATCAAATTTATATTTTAGTGTCTGTCTTTCAGCAATATAATTTTTAAGTTAAAAATACAACTTTTTTTTCTCATTAAAACATCTCCGATTGCATGTATCATTACAGGGTGTCTCAAAAAAGTGTCACGGTTTTGAACATCTCCCGTTTCGTAACCATAAGGCCTACATCATTCAAATTTTCCAGATTTAGTTGCAATGTTTTGACATTTTATGTGGTAAAATTACGAGTTCCTAGGCAGAATGGTTTTTACACTAGACCAAAAAATAAAAAAAGCTCAATTTTCGTGCTGTAGGAGGTGGTACGTCACGGCCTGCCGTCGATCCTGAAGAGTCTGGGCCCCTTTCGCCTGATGAATCCAGAAACAAGCTCATCAATACATTTTTGAAACCTTTATAGGTAAGAACACCGTGTACAACTGCCATCTGGAGCACAGCAGCAAGCTGAAACACAGCACAGCCACAAACATGGGCAACGATCAACACTGATTGATTTTCAGACGACGCGAGTTTCCATGCTTCGACAGTCGACGGCATCTTTGATGGCAAAATCCTCTACTCGGTTTTGTTCCGAAACACATAAAGAGAAGAAAGGATAGCTAATGAACAGTTTTAAAGTTCCTACTCAAACATGCAGAACTTCTGGGTGTGCGCAATGTGCAGTGTGTCACAAGTCCTTTGCACGGTGTCAGCGACTGCAGCTTTTGACGGAAGAGTCAGGCATGGCACCCGCGCTGTCCTGAGACTAATGGGTGATTGCGATTCCATTGTCTGTTTTGCATGGCGTTTTTTTTGTTTCTTATAGTTGTAGATAATTACTGACGAGCACGTTGCTGGGTGCAACAAGCAAAAGCCGAAGTCTTACCGAAATCGTCGGCAGACAGTGACGTATACCATCTCCTATAGCACCCAAAATTGAGATTTTTTGATTTTTTGTTCCGGTGCAAAAACCATTTTGCCTAAGAACTTGAAATTCTGCCACACAAAATGTCATACTATTTGCCACTAATTCAGGAAAATTTGAACGATGTAGGTCATGTAGTTAGGAAATGGGAGATGTTCAAAACCGTGACACTTTTTTGTACTTTTCACCCTGTACTTTCCTAACATAGTCAAAAAACACTGCTCACAACAATTACTTTTTAACCCACCGTCACTCCGACTCCTAAAACCAGTGGAGAAGCACACCACCCTCAAATACCACCATTGCACATCACAAGCGTTATCAGACTGCAATAATGAACAGTGAACCGGATGCATTGCAGCCTAACCAAAACACTTGTCTTGAAACACACAATGACACACGGCGGTGTTTAAGGACCGGTCCTCAATGGTCAACAATCAGCCGCTCCCCGTGTGTGGCACCCACCGTCGGCCGCTCCGTGACGCTGCCGTCCGCCACTGTTCCGGGGTCCGCTGTCCGCCGCTCGGGGCCGTCGGCCGTTACTGTTCCGGGGTCCGCTGTCCCCCTCCGTCACCGCGTGGCCAGCAGCAGCACGTTCTCCGGCGAGACGGCCGGCGGCACGTAGCGCACCAGGCGCGCACAGAAGCCGCGGCTCTCCAGGTAGCGGCGCCGGCCCTCGTCCAGCAGACGCTTGCACTGGAAGCCGACGGCGGTGCGCCGCTCCGGACTGAGGCCGAGCCGCTGGTACCGGCCGGCGCTGGGACAGAGAAACACAGGGGTCAGGGCCGGGGAACAGAGGACCACACAGCGGGACTGAGGCCGAGCCGCTGGTACCGGCCGGCGCTGGAACAGAGAAACACCGGCGTCAGGGGAACAGAGGACCACACAGCGGGACTGAGGCCGAGCCGCTGGTACCGGCCGGCGCTGGGACAGAGAAACACCGGCGTCAGGGGAACAGAGGACCACACAGCGGGACTGAGGCCGAGCCGCTGGTACCGGCCGGCGCTGGGACAGAGAAACATCGGCGTCAGAGAAAAACGGATCACACACTACCGGACCGACCGCAGAGTCAGAGACACACCGGCGTCAGGGTATCAGGGGGCTGAGACCCAGCCGTGGCTGTTAAAGGCCGGCGCAGGGGCACAGACACACCGGCGCCAGCCTGAGGACCATCAGACTGCAGACAGCTGCGAGTGGGGACATTAACGGACCACACCGGTGTCAGGTTGTCAACAGACCATGCACCGGCGTCAGTGATAAACAGCCCAGACACTGCACCGGTGTTAGGGCATCTGAGGACCTGACCGGTGTCAGAACACCAATAGACCACAGGCACGGCACCAAAAGACATCAGCCACCTGCATCGGGGGCCAAGAGTATCTGAGGACCAATCAACCCAACATGGCGTCAGGAAACCATACGTATGTCAGACACGGGTATCGCGGAACCACGACCGTGCAAGGGCCGCCAGAGCATCAGCTTCTCAACAGCTGCAGCGTGTTCCCTATAGGTGATGTCACAAGCTGGTGTTCGCGTCCTTGCGAGAATGCAGTCACCATGCATAAAGGCGAGGCGGTAAGCATCATAACCGGGAGCGAAACAACGATTTTTGGAATAAACACAGTTTTCTTTTATTAGATAAATGGCTGTATGAAGGATCCAGCCCCGGAAGCCCGATAAGCTCCGTGTGTCTGTGTCGCCAGTGACACCACTGAACCACTATTCGGCCGCACAACCCGCGCCCGGTTCACCGGCAATATTTTGGACCCAAGTTTTAAACGCAGTTCACACATGACCGTCAGTCTGTCGGTGTCGGGCCCGTCACCGTCGACCTGACGGCCTGCAGCCCGTCAAACGAAAGTTGAGATTTGGTAGCTCCCATTGGCTGCCATATGTTGTGACAGAAATGGCGCACCATTTTCGAGATTGACGCAGATGGGGGAAGGGGATGGGGGACGGTGAAGCCGAGAGGTTAAAAATATTCTTTGAATTGCAGAAATGAAATACCACGCATTTACATTTTTACGTCAAATAATGCTGCGATTTTATTTAAATGAAAGACACATCGGTTCGCTGGTTTAAATCAGGGATCGAATCTCAAGATATCGGGCCGTAATAAACACTTTCATCTCAACAAATGGATGGAAAATGGTAGAAATGATCTCAAAAATGCACATAAGCTTCATGCTGCATGAGAAGGTTCCTTTTCCTCTTCCTCCAACACGCAGACATTCAAACCGACGGGCCCGTCACCGTCAAAAGTTGAACATTGCTGAACTTTCCAAAGCGACGGCCGTCAGGTCCGGCGCCGGCGCAGTCAGCTGTTGCCGGCCGTCAATCGCTGCCGGTTCACACATGCCCGTCGACCTGACGGCCGTCGCTCCGTCGGTTTCGGCCGTTTTGACGGTGTCGGGCCCGTCACCGGCAGACCTTACGGGCAAGTGTGAACTGCGTTTTACACAACGTACGTAGATGGCGACACAGTGTGCTGGGACTAGCACAGGCCTCACTTGCCAGCCGACCTGTATACCGAAGCGGGCTAAAGATTAAAGAATGTGCTCCCTCCCCGCCTCGGGCTCACTGCAACTGATCAACCAGTGTGGCACCTTACACACCAGGGCCCTGTTTCACCGGTGATAGCAGCACGCCGATTTTACGACTTGTCAAATTGGGTTTCCATGGAGACATCAACAGGCCCATTGCTCCAACACTACCACAAGTGTGACGTCAGCTCGCGCAATTTGATAGCAGCGTGGTAGCAGCAGCCCGTGAAACACCGCCCAGGCCACGAACAGACGAGAGGGACGCGGATCAGTGGTGCAGCGGCGAGGATTAGTGCCGTGGCGGGACAGTGAATGAGACTCGCCTGGCGGGACAGTGAATACACCGTTCCATGCTTCTATCCTCAGGATACGGAAGTTCTTCTCCTCCACGCCGCAACCCACCTCCGGGCTGGACAGGTAACTTTATCTCATGCAGGCTGCTCCCTTGGAGCGGCACCGCTGCTCCCGAGGGAGCGCACCCCGTAGCCGGGTGCAGTGAGTGCCTTGGGGCTGGGTGGCCTGTCCTCTGGACGGGCTCAGCCCCCGGCGACTCACTTGACCAATGTCTCCCCCTATATCCTATCATCCTCCCGGCTCTGAAATGGTCTCATTGGACCGAAAGGGCCTAACCCAACAAAACAAACAGTGAATGAGGCTCACCTGGCGTCCCGGGAGCCGGGCCCCGGTTTGTCAGCCGGCTCTAGCCCCGGCTGGTCGCCGGCCTCAGGCCCCGGTCCGTTGGCCGGCTCAGGCCCCGGCTGGTCGGTCGGCTGCGGCCCCGGCGGGTCGGTAGTACTCGACTCTGTCTGGTCGGCGGCTGCCGACTCTGTCTGGTCGAAGGGCGCCGATTCAGACTGGTCGCTGGACCCCTGTCCCGGCTGGCCGGCCGGCCCAGTCCCCGGCGCGGCGCCCTCCAGCCGCGGCCTCTTGTCGGCCGGCTCGGCGGGCTTGTAGCGCCGTTTGCGCGGCGCCTCGTGCTGTCCTCGGCGGTTGCTGGGCCGCTCGGGGTCCCAGCCAGGCGTGCCGCACGTGGCCCAGGCGGCCACGCCCTTCAGCGCGGCGAAATCGGCCGCCGAGAACCCGCACACATCCTGCGGCACAGGTTACTCTGCCTCAGTAGCGGCCACAGGGAGTGGGCAGTTACACTGCAGTCAATGGCGGTTACTCTGCTCAGTAGCGGCCAAAGGGAGTCGGCAGTTACTCTGCAGTCACTGGCGGTCATCAATAAACATCAGCGAATGCTATAGCAATGTCAGTGGGGCTATGATGTGTGCGGCAAATGTGTGCACTGTGCGGTTAGTTCGACAGGAACATGTGCTGCGGCACCACCCGTCCCCTATGCCTCGCCGCAGACTTCCCTACGGGAACGGTCTGTCCACTGATGATATGTCCCGCCGCAGACTCACCTGGATGAACTGTTTGCCCACGTAACTGGGCCAGTCGACTCGGTGGTGGCAGCACACGGCGATCATGATACCGCGCACGTCGGCGGCGGTCGGCTCTCCCGACTCATCGGTCCGGTCCGCGGCCGGCGGTCCGCTCTGGTCCACGGTCTGTGGTCCGGTCTGGTCCCCGGTCTGTGGTCCGCTCTGGTCCCCGGTCTGGGTGTTGGCAGAGACCGCTGCTCTGTCCTGCCCCACGCCCGCCGGCGTCCGATGGACGTCACTGGGAGCCACGGTGGCCGCCCGGATGCCCAGGTCTGAGAATTGAGACAGACAGGGGTGTTAGCGGCGGGCGGGGGAACCGAGGTGATCTGCTAAAGTCACGACACACGCTAACCAAATACCTACATACACAGACACAATGCGAGCATACCATTAGCTCACATCGGAAGACATCCTGTAGCCCTCCCCGGTATGTGAGGCGATGATGGTCATGTTAAGTCCTCTGCACTGATCGCGCGGTAGGTATGTTAAACGCACCCCCCCCCCTCCGGGCCACCCACTAGTTAGCAGATAAGCCCCCTTACGGCCACCCACCATTGGGCCCCACCACCCACCGGTGAGCCCCCCCCCCCCCCGCTAGTCACCCACCGGTGGCGGCGCCGCAGAGGTGTTTGCCAATGGTGACCAGCCCCACCCCACCCCCGGTGATCCCCCCCCCCCCCCCGGTCACCCACCGGTGGCGGCGCCGCAGAGGTGTTTGCCAATGGTGACCACGGGCCGGCCGCGGCACGCCTCGCAGCCGGCCAGGCTCAGGTGGCGGATATCCAGTTTGAGCCGCTGCACCTCGGGGGCGCCCGGAACGTCCTTCAGCTTGTTCTCGGCCTTGTGCCGGTGGGAGGCGAAGTCGACCAGCACAATCTGGGAGCGACCGCTGACGGCCCGCGCCAGCCAGAACGACAGCTGGGCTGCCAATGACATAGCGACACCGGTGATCACCGAGTTACAGAGCAGTGACTGTGGCTCAAACACATTCATAGCGACGCCATGACATATTGCAGTTGCTGTTGAGTGTCGATGGTAAATTTGATCCAGCCAGGCGGTCACGACAGGTGGAGTCCATCAGCTAATGAGAACGTTGCAGAGAGACGTTCGGACAGGGACGGTGAAAACGCACCTTTTCCGGAGCCGAGGTCGACGAATGTGGCGTCGTGGGGCTGCAGCAGGCCAGCGTCCCGCAGAACGGCCAACAGCGACGAGTTCTGGCGCAGGTGTTTGAGCGTGTCCGCGCCGAAGGCCGGGTTCTGCAGGCTCTCCGAGAGCGCCTCGTGCGCCGCTTCCTCGGCCACCTCCGGCGGCGAGACGTGCTCTGAACGGGCCACCCGGCGGCGGTCACAGGCGGGCGCAAACGGTACGGGTCCCGGTTAAATGGTACCATTCTCGGTTACACGGTACGGCACCTGTTACACGGTATGGGCCACAGTTACACGGTACGGGTCACAGTTACACGGAACGGGTCCCAGCTACACGGTACGACCCCTGTTACACAGTACGGGTCCCAGTTACACAGTACGGGTCCCAGTTACACGGTACGGGTCCCAGTTACACGGTACGGGTCCCAGTTACACGGCATGGGTCACAGTTACACGGTTCGGCCCCTGTTACACGGTATGGGTCCCAGAGACAGGGTACGGGTCCTAGCTACACGGAACGGGTCCTAGCTACACGGAACGGGTCCTAGCTACATGGAATGGGTCCTAGTTACACGGTACGGCACCTGTTACACGGTATGGGTCCCAGAGACAGGGTACGGGTCCTAGCTACACGGAACGGGTCCTAGCTACACGGAGCGGGTCCTAGCTACACGGAACGGGTCCTAGCTACACGGAATTGGTCCTAGTTACACGGTATGGGTCACGGTTACACGGACCGAGTCCCAGTTACACGGTACGGGCCCCAGTTACAAAGTACGGCATCTGTTACACTGTACGGGCCCCAGTTACACAGTATGGCACCTGTTACACGGTATGGGCCACAGTTACACGGTACGGTCCCAGTTACACGGTACGGCGTCGGCACCTGTTACACAGTAGGGACCATGTTATCACTACGGGTCCCAGTTACACGGTACGGAACGGGTCCCAGTTACACGGTACGGTCTCAGTTACACGGTATGGGTCCCAGTTACACAGTAGGGACCCTTTTACACGGTACGGGTCCCAGTTACACAGTAGTGACCCTGTTACACGGTATGGGCCACAGTTACACGGCACGGTCCCTCACGGGTCCCAGTTACACAGTGCGGCACCTGTTACACAATAGGGAGTCGGGACCATGCTATACACTACGGGTCCCAGTTACACGGTACGGGTCCCAATTACACGGTACGGTCTCAGTTACACGGTATGGGCCACAGTTACACGGTTCGGCCCCTTACACAGTACGGGTCCCAGTTACAGTACGGCAACTGTTACACGGTATGGGTCACAGAGTTACACGGACCGCGTCCCAGTTACACGGTACGGGTTCCTGTTACACCGCGCGGGTCCCAATCAGACGGTTCGGGTCCCAGTTAAACGTTACGTAGCCAGTCACGGCCACCTTAACGCCCATTCAGCAGCAGCGTAACACGCGCTTTACATCTACCAGGTATGCGCTCTCTTCATCCGCCAGGGACCCGCGCCCGCCGTCTCCGGTAGGGACCCGCGCCCGCCGTCTCCGGCAGCTCACCGCTGTGGAGGGCGCTGATCTTGTCGAGCAGGTCGAGCAGCGCCTGGTCGGAGAGCTCGTGGATGGTCGGACCGCCCGGCCCGGCCGACCTGTCACCGGCGTTGATGTCTCGCACGTAATACGGCGGCCGCTCCTTCTCGCGGGCGTTACACACCTTCAGATGCTTCTGGAGCTTCTTCAGGTAGCAGGTGCTGGGAAAGGCACGTGGTGAATGTTACAACCATTTCTGTCAATGGCTGTTTACTTTGGAAACCAAAATGCTCCTCATGTTTAAAATACTAGAATTGATTGTATACATTTTTGATTTCTTATCATCAAAATTTGTTGAAGTTGAAGTTGAAGTTGAAGTTGTAGTGAGCTGTAGTAGACTAGGTCTATTCAGTGCTCACATCGAGCCGGACTAGGAATGAGGTCAATTGTGGTGCGAGGAGGCAGGTTCGGCAGCCCTGTGGTCTAGCCTGTTTTTAAACGTATTTGTAGATGGAGCCTCCACCACATCTCTTGGCAATTTGTTCCAGTCGTTTACTACTCTGTTTGAAAAGAACTTCAGCCTGTACAGATGGCTTGATCTGCCTTTCTTCAGTTTCAGATGGTGTCCTCTAGTGCGGTCTTCATGGTCGACTTCGAAGAACTGCTCACTATCCACCTTAACCTTCCCTGTTAGGAGCTTGTACGTTTCGATGAGGTCGCCTCGACGCAATCTGTCTTCCACGCTAAGAAGTCCAAGTTTGTGGAGGCGTTCTGGGTAGGGTAGGTTCCTTATAGGTCTGACAAGCTTTGTCGCCCTCCTCTGTACTTGTTCCAGCAGCCTGATATCCTTTGCAGTGTATGGACCGACAGCCTGCATACAATATTCAAGATGTGGACGGACATAGGTGGTGAACAGAGGCTTGAAGTTGACGAGATCGAGTCTGTCGAACGCTTGTTTTAGCATTCGGAGGGCTGACCGGCCTTTAGCAGCAGCTTTCTGACAGTGTATTGACGGTTTTAAGTTACTTGACACGTGAACTCCTAAGTCCTTCTCCAAGGTACTTTCTTGCAGCTTTTTACTGTTTGTGCCGTCAGACATGAAGTAGTCAACATTTGGATTGCTTGAGCCACAATGCATTACTTTACATTTTGATTCGTTAAATTTCAAAAGCCATTCTTCGGACCACTTCTGCAAGGATAATATGTCCTGTTGAAGTATCTCAGCATCTTGTTGTACTTGAATAGGTCTATATATCTTGGCGTCGTCCGCAAACATTTTCATGTTGCTGCGCACAAGGTCTGGGAGCTCATTTACAAACATAATGAATAAGACAGGTCCCAACACCGATCCTTGGGGGACCCCACTGGTGACCGAGCACCATTCAGAGTGGTCTGACCCTATCACCACTCGTTGTCTTCTGTTTGTTAAAAAGTCACATATCCAAGACAGTACATTTCCTTTGATGCCATACCCAGAAAGCTTTTTCATAAGTCTCTTGTGTGGCACACTGTCAAAAGCCTTTTGGAAGTCTAGGTAAAGTATGTCAACTCCTCGTCCATCATCGATAGCTTTCGTCCAGTGCTCTAGAGCCTCGAGTAGGTTGGATTGACAAGACCTCCTGGATACAAATCCATGCTGGTGCTCGCTCAAGAGGTCATTTCTCTCGAGGTGAGTTGTTACACTCCTTTTAATTAACCTTTCCAACACTTTCCCAACTTGGCTGGTCAAGCTTACAGGTCTGTAGTTTCCTGGTTTATTTCTGTTACCCTTCTTGTATATCGGGACAATATTTGCATCCTTCCAATCCTGCGGTACTTGACCCTCTTGCAGTGACTTGTTGAACAGTTGGTGGAGAGGCTGAGTCAGCTGTTCTGCACACCTCTTCAATACAATGTTGGGAATGCCGTCAGGACCAGGTGCTTTTGGTTCGCATAGGTTGACAAGCTCATTTTTGATTGATTCAGGTGTTATTTCTATGTCTGTGATGGCTTCCTCTGGTTGCAATCGATCTTCAAATCCTGGTAAGGGAGCATCACCCTCTTCTACAAAGACAGATTTGAAGAAGACCTGCAGGGCAGCAGCAGTTTCTTTGTCACTTGAGGTCAATCTTGCTCCATCTTCAACTGCGTGTACAGCTGGTTTAACTTTCTGCTGGGCCCTGACATACTTGTACAATTTCTTTGGATTTTGTTTGACGCTTTTGGCTAATGCCGCTTCATATTCATGTCTCCGCTCCCTGATTTTGCTTGTAGCTGCATTACGCTGCACAGTGTATGCTTTATAGTCTTCACTTGATTTGGTTGCAGCATATTTTTTCCAGAATTCATGTTTGAACTTCACTGCCCTGGTCAGTTTCCTGTTCCACCAGGGTGCAGCCTTCTTACATGGTCCTTTCCTGTGTTTTGGAACTAGGGTTTCAAAACAGTTATTTATCTTGCCTTTTATGTACTGCCAAGTTTCTTCAACTGAAAAATCATTTAGAACATTCCAATCAACAGTTCCTAGTGCTTCTCTTATCCCTGAGAAATTAGCTCGTTCAAAGTTCAGACTGTTTGCCTTATCTTTCATTGCCATTCTGTCTGGTCGGTCTCCCAAGTAGAGGATCCATGAGAGAACAGCGTGATCACTTTTCCCTAATGGGACCCCAACACTGATCTCTTCAATCATGCCTTGCTCATTTGTAAACACCAAGTCAAGCCTGGAAGGTTCTTGGCCATCTCTGAAACGAGTGGGTTCGCGCACATGCTGATATAGGTAGAGCTCCTGTATTGCATCAAGAAACTTTGCTTCTTCTGATTCCTCACTTCCATTGACTGTTTCATTTTCCCAATCTATCTGTCTGAAATTGAAGTCTCCCATGATCAAAACATACCTGGCATCTACAGTTGGTAGTCTCTTCAGCATATCATTCAATATCTTGTTCTCTTCTGGAGTATTACTTGGAGTTCTGTAACACACACCGACCAACAGACAGGCATGTCTGGAGATTCTTATTTTGCACCATACGCAGTCTTCAATACCTTCATCATTTAAATCTTTGCAATCTTCAATCTTCCAGCAGTCTCTTACTAATATGGCCACACCTCCACCCAGTCTACCTGCTGTCCTATCCTTCCGAACTTGCTGGTAACCTTGTATCTCAAAGTCGCCTTTTTGCCAAACTTCAGTAATGCCTATCATATCTGGCTTTTTCTCATCAATTCTACCTCTTAACTCACTAAGCTTATTGGTCAAACAGTTTGCATTTGTGTACATACCACTCATTTGACAGGGTGTACTTATGGTGCTAGTACCTGGGGACGACTTTCCCCCGAAAGATTCTGTAGTTCTCTCTTCCTTTCTTAGTCAGTTCCTCCCTCAGTCTCTTCTGTTCCTCCCTTTCCTCTGGGGATAAGTCCCGTGTGAGGTAGACATTGCTAAAGCCGACCTCCTTCAATTCCCATCTCCTCGTCATCAATGATTCCACATCCTCTTTGTTCTTCAGGCTGACTAGAAGCAATCTGGGTTTGGGTTCTTCCTCCCCACTTTCCTGCATCCTTTTCTTTCCGAGTTGGAAAATCGAAAATCGGCTAACATTGTCATGAACAATGTTAGCCAGCTGGAGCTATGCAAGCCCAGTGTTAGCCATGACTACATTTTTGTTATAAAAATGCATCTGAAGCCCATCCCAATGACAGCGGCTATAATTTTTAGTGTTATCCACCAAATATGATGGATTCTATTTTAATGGTTGGATTATGGATTATGCTCAATATGATGAAATATGGCTTACTGACACTCATTACAACAAAGAACGATAAACAAAAAGTACTGATGCAACTAAATCCTTAAGCTCAATTAAGCATGTGACCTTACTGTCGAGGGTCCAAGGGACACTTGATGCGGAGACGATCCTCTGGAACTTCTTTCTGAAATAAATCACATAGAATAACACCATCACCAATTCACCAAGCAATGAGTGGAACATGCTAATCATGGGCAAAAACAATTATTTATAATTAAAAATACTAAAAAATAAAGCAAAACTTTGCATTGCAAAACATATTCTAAAATATATTCTTAAGCACCTGCTGCTTCTACAGATTCACACTTATTGGAACCTGCTTTTGTAAGAGATTATCATACAACAATGGAAATAAGCATCAATTGCCTATGTAAGATAATTAAACTGAAAAATAAAACTGACCTGTGATAAATACTCCGTGTCAAGCACTATATGTTCACCACAAAACACTTCTCCATCCAAGGCCAGCATGCGACATGGACGGTTTTTAATGGGAACAACAAACTTGCATTTTCTCCTAATAGTGCTCAGGTCTTTTGGCACTTCCTCTTCTTGCACCATCATCATATAGAGGTTGTGAAGCAAATGAGAATCAGTCTGAAAAGGAAATATGAATTGTTCTTTAGTAATATTCACTACACTGACATGGAAAGCTAAAATGCAATACCTACACAATTCACATTAGACTAGTCAGAGACAAAATGGCTTTTCGTTATAGTGCCAATGCATGCATACAAGCTGATACCCTTGCGTGTTTAGCCGACCAAAGACTCCTAAAAAAGTGCATTGGGTCAGAAACGCATTAATTCTAATTTCAGTGATATGTATGCATTAACCACGAGGTGAGTTTGGCTATTATTATTATCATTTTTTTGTATAACGCACGTGTCAAGTGTTGCATGAGAAAGCTGTTCAGTAGTGTCTTCCTTTGGCTCTGCAGTCTCCTGCTTGTATATGGGCCTGTTCCAGCGCCTCCAGAAACCTCCAGAAAGCTCCAGAAAGCTCTAGAATCCTCCAGAGAGCGTTCCAGCGCCTCCAGAAAGCTCCAGAAAGCTCTTGCCAAAGCTCCAGAAACCTCCAGTAGCCTCCAGAGAGTTGAGAGGTCCAAATTTCTCTGGAGGCTCTGGTCTACAATTATGGCGCACATGTGACAATCACGAATGTAAACAAAGGACATTTGACTGATAATTTTACAACTTGAATGTAAAGAAAATTACATTGCTATAATTTTATTTATCTTTTTAACTAAAATTGAAAACAAATTTTGCGTTTCAAGAGAGAACAATCGTGGCATTCTTTTGGTATCTATGACGCCAATCTCCAGAAATCTCCAGATTGCGTTCCAGCGCCTCCAGTAAAACCAACTGTCGGCCAAATGTCACGTGACATTTGACCTTGACTCGGCACCAAAATTTGATGACAAATACTGCGCGGTTGATACATTTGATGGCGTCAACAAACTGCCCGCTCCAAATCTTATACAATTTTAAGCTTGTATCAGATTTGCAATCTTTTCTCTTGTATTTTGATTTTGCTGTGACCTGCCATAATATTTTATTGCAGATTGCAGAGCTCTTACTCTGATTCAGTTTTGTGTTAGCAAGCAGCATGCCAGGGTGTTTTGCATCTGGGTGCAGCCACCACAACAGCGCTGCAAGATGTACATTTAGGTTTCCAAGAGAGGAGAAGATGAGGGTCGCTTAGGTGAGGGCTGTCAGGTAAGATCCAGATGTGTCCTTGTTAGCTGTAATGATAAATGCAATACATTATGTAGTAATGATAAATGTAATAAATGTTATGTAATGACGAGCACAAACCAGGAGCTTTTACAGCCCAATGATCACCATAGGCAAAGATTCCATTTCTCGTCCTGAAAAGTGCCTTCTTGAGGAATATGTGCTTTGCTGAGGAATGCAGCCATGTCATCGTCAGCTAATCAGCATGCTGCTAACAGCCAATGGGTTTGAATTTTACAACATGATTAATCAATGCAAGCTTCCGCGTCAAACAATATTTTCTATAGAATATTGGTTAGTTGTAAAGCAGGCGTCACACTACTTTTTGCAATGAAGGAGAGGTGCTATACCCAGAGATGCTTTCTAATTGAACCAAGCCAAAACAAACCTAACTAAACCTGACCTAGCCATACCTACAACCTAAACTCTACAACCTAGGTACAACTTTTTGTTGCTTTTGTTGCTTTTTGTTGCTACAACTTTTTGTACAACTTAGAACCTACAACCTAACCTACAGCACCTCTCCTTGGTTGCAAAAAGAAGTGTGACGCCTGCTTTACTACTACCAAATATAGTTCTTCTTTTATTAAAATATAGAAAATATTGTTTATATAAAGGTTTTATTTTTGTGCTGATCATAATGAGCATAACAAATCAAATCCATTGCATAAAACTAATTACAGGAAAGAGAACATGAAATCCATTAAAAGCTTATCATATTTATCACAAGTTACCTAATGAAGGTAATGCTTTGACCTGGTATTCCGTTGAGTGTAATGCCGCAGGCAGCTCTAAGGGATGTGTTGGGATGGGTAAGGAAAATATTTTTGGTTGAAGAGGTGTGTTATAGGCTACAGGCCAAATGCATACCTCTTTAACAAAAAAAAAGAAAACCCAGCTAACAGGAAACGTTACTACAACGTTGTCACAACGTCGTGTTTCGGTAAGTTGCGAAATTACGTTTTAATTACGTTGTAGCAACGTTCTGAACGTTGTGAAGCCATGGTTTGGTCCGAAAGTCGTGGTGAAACGTCGTGACAACGTTTTATTGGTACGTTGCAGCAACCGCGCACTTGCAGCATTATATTTTGATAATGCATGGTGACATATATGGCCATATAATGCATTTCCTTTGACTTTCAATGCGCATATTCAGTTTTCATCGTTAAATTTGACATATTTTAACACTTGGACTGTTCACGTTGTCAGCTGGTGGTCGCCAACACGTTGTTAAAACGGTTTTGCACAACCTTGACATTATAGGTACTGAATAATTAGCGGTGTTTTTACAAGTAAATTCTGATACCTTTTTCTCTTTATCTTTCTCTAATATATATATATATATATATATATATATATATATATATATATATATATATATATATATATATATATATATAACATGTGTAAATTGCAAAGCGTCATTGGCATGTTTTGCAACATCACAGGCGGAGCTAGAGGCTTGCAACTATCCCTATGTAAACGCGGCTGTTATCCGCGGCTGCCAGCAAGCCACGCGGGCCGCCACTCAGGCGAACGGTGGCTCGCGCCCTGACCTCGCCTGAGGGGCCGTGACGTCAGTGTCACCGGCCGGCGTTCAGAGCCAGCCGGCCGAGCCGCAGTCTGCGCGGCGCGAGCGAGCAGTGAGGGCCGGCGGCGGGCGCGGCTGAGATAGCTGGAAGATGAAAGATAGCGCCAGTTGTCTGCGTTTGACGCGATTGTTGCTTTGACTGGTAAGTCAAAGTGCCATTTACGAGTAGCATTTGCAAGATTGTGCCTTGTAATATCGTGCGGTCTAGGCTATAGTTCATTGTAGCTCTAGCCTCTAAGGTGTTGACATGTTTGATCTGGCCTGTCGGACTGTTACGGAAAGTGGTGCAGGTATTTTTGTGATTTTTTCATGAATTGAATGTCTGATTTTCCCCCATGTCTTCCCGCAGACTTCCTGCAACTCGTCAGCGCGCCTTGTGGCAGGCCTACTGTCGGCAATGCGGTAGCGAAGTGGCTGTCCGGAAGCTGCGACCGGAACGGGGGGTGCGCAGACCGTCTAGTCAGGCACTGCCAGCTGCCTAGGGACATCGAGGCCGCAAATGAGCCGGTGCCTAACGGTCCGCCGAGTGATCCTCCCAGCGAGGGTTAGTGAAGAAGTGAACTTCCACCAGTTCTGGCGTGCTAGCGGCTAGCGCCAGAGCCGGTAGAACCCAATTCCGTCCCACGCCCCCATGGGGGCGCCCCTGGGCCCCATGCCCCATCACCGATGCCGCCGCCGTCGTTTTTTTTTTTTTTTTTTGTAAATTGACCTGTATGATGTATTGAAATATACACTTCTTACATGCCTTTTTTACAAGTCTAGAGAACGGGAAGAGAGCGTCGGAAACACATTCTGAGTATGTTGCGAACACGTTGAGAGGGCGTTGCGAAAATGTTTAGGACGTTTACTAAGGGTCGCAGGGACGGCAATACGAAGTAGCGGCAACGTGGTGCGCACGTGATAAAAACGTCGCAGAGACGTTGCCAAAGCGTTCTATACTCCTTGTAGTCACGTTGCGGAAACGCGGTGACAACGTTCCAGAAACACTGTTGGTACGTTACAGAAAACATTTCATAACGTTGGCGGGACGTTGTACGAACAGTTTTGGGACGTCACGGCCACGTTACAGAAACGTTGTGATGACATTCAAATGCATGGTCGGATGACGTTGTCACGCCGTTGTCTGGAGTCTACAAAATTACGTTGTCACAACGATAAATCGGGACGTTGTGGTAACCATTTGACAACGTTTAAACGACGTTGTAACAACGGCAAATTGTTAGCTGGGAAGATGTAGGTACTCTTACCTAGCATATATTCCAGTTACTATGTACAAAAAAGACGTGCTACGAATGTTGCTAGCGAACCACTGTAGGTTGGGTTAGTTAAGGTTTGACCATGTTCTGAAGCATTGTAAATAATCATAATTGTTCACTCTTAGCACCTCACATTGATATAAAGCCAATTAGCTACATTTTGATTGCTAGGTGAGGATGTCAACCTTCTGATTCTGGATTCTGGAGCCAAAATAACATGATACAGTGTCAGTGATACCATCTTGTTTAGAAGCTGTGGCTGTGCTGTCTGAGTCAATGTCTTACCTCTAAACACAAGGCAGTAACACACAGTAAAAGTCCACGTGCAAGAACAGTATGCCAGTTGTTACATTTGTTGCATCTGTCATTTACAGACGTGCAGATGCAGTTCCCAGGAGCACTTCCCAGCTCTGTTCCTGTCATTTTGAGGAGGGCAGCTGCATCCCAACACTCTTCCAGTACAACGGGTACCAGATTGCTCATTTCCGGTAAGCACTAGCCACTTAACTTCATTGTTTGAGTCCAACTCATATGCCAGGTTGCTTACCATACCAGCATATGCATAGTAATGATGCAAGTCTTGAGCCTACGGGCCCGGGCGGTGTTTCACGGGACGCTGCTACTACGCTGTTATCAAATTGCGCGAGCTGACGACTGACGTCACACTTGTGGTAGTGTTGGAGCAATGGGCCTGTTCATGTCTCCATGGAAACCCAATTTGACACGTGTAAAAGCATCGTGCTGCTATCACCGGTGAAACAGGGACCCGGTGTCGGGCTTAAATTCGGACCCGCCGGACTTTTGCCGGGCCTAAGCTCGAGGAGGCCGGGCATATGCCGGGCTCGGCAAGGGCTTGCCTGTGTTAAAGGGACAATCCCACCTTCCAAAAAGTTAATAAATTGGCATAAAAGTGATGTACCATAAATCAGAAAGAGCGAAATTTTTAGGTTTACATTTTGCACGAAGCCACCAAAGCGATGCAGCAGGCTAGTCATATGTATTTCTTGTTGCACACTCATATGTTGGGCAAAATGTATTGATGACAAGTGGAAGAAGTGGAAAAACGGTTTTAGCCTTTATTTGTGTATTATGTGTATACCTGTCAGCGCAGTGTGGAAGTTGAAATTGTTGGTTTGGTAAATCTTCATAAAAAACATAATAGTTGTGGTTCAGTTCAAAGTTGATTCAAATTCACAAACTCGGTTTTTGTGATGTGGTTTCAGGTCGCCTGTGCTACACCAAGCTCAGAAAGGGAAAGCGGATCACACAGCCACCATCAGCGCGCTAGAACTGCAAGGAGGATCTGCGAGCGGCGCGCCAGGCGCCGTCGGAGCAGCCCCTGGTAGCGACAGCCGCCGCGCCGTCGGAGCAGTCCCTGGGAGCCACGGCCAGCCGCTGTCGGAGCAGCCTCTGGGAGCCGGCCGGCCGCCGTCGGAGAGGCCTCTGGGAGCTTACCTGTAACTGACTGCGGCTGACGTGTGTGTCCGTGTGCGCGCGTGTGTGTGTGTGCGTTTCCACTGGCAGTGATAGTGACAGGTGAACGGTGTTCATGACCGATGGCCGGCGGTCTTTGTTGTTATTCTGATAATACGTATGAGACATTGTTTTAATATGTTTTGTTCTAAAACGTTTCCAAAAACTGAATCACTTCATTATCATTCTACTTTCAAGCATGTTTACCAGATAAAAGGATTTGCAAATCAAAGGAAGTAAAATTGTGTGAAAATTTACTCAGTTGCGCAGCTAGCCAACACACATTTGCTACTGTCAGGCCGCTATGGGACATGTTCAAAGTAGCTCAACGTATTGAATGACTCACTGCTCCCCCCCCCCGCCAACGTTGGCGCGCATTGGGCGCAGGCACAAGAGTGGTATCAACGACCGCCGTCTTGAGCTGCACCAGGGTCTGCTGGCTCTTCGTCATGTATGGTGCATTGTTCAGATATCCCCGCTGCACGCTGTACGCTGTACGCCGCTGTTTCGTTATAATATTTTCTGCTCGATTTGTTTGAAATATGGAAATATGTACAGACACTGGATGTGCAAAGCGTCCGTGTAGGACATCTACTTGTTTCAAACTGTCCCGGAGCATCCATGTTTCGGAAGTGCACGGCGTCGATGATGGCGAAAACGAGAGGTGCAATAATGTTGTAGCGGAACACCGGGACTGCACACAACTCACTGCAGTTGTCGACGTTTACACCGAATTATCTTGCTCAGCTCAGGTTGGCTTTGAAAACGGCAGGGTCATCGGGCGGGCTTAAAGGCGGTTAATACAGAGGACGGGACGGGATGGAGTGAAGGTTCCCGTTCAGGCGGTAAAGGGGGGGGGGCGTCAAAATACCGGACTGTGACCCCTCAGCGTGCGGCCGCCTCCCCCCTCCCCCAACTTTCATGACAACCATGTTAAGGACGGGCGTACAACTATAAGCACATGTTGCATTTCGGATGTTGTGCCTGTAACAAATGTAAAGTTTTGCATTTTTTGACAATCAAAGCTCATTGCCTCCCAGCGAAGTAGATATTGAAACAATTTTTGAAGAGTTGATCTACCATTTACCTATTCCGGCGACCGCCATAAAAGCCTCAAAAGCGTGTGAAATTCAATGGGCCTGAGCTGTGCTGGGTTCGGCGCCCATGGGCCCCGCTTGGGCTGGGCTGTGCTCTGTGGGTTGGCTGGCCCGTGACGAACACTGCACCCTCGAGCCCGGCATAAACTTAACATGGCCGGTTCATAGTATAAAAGTCCGGCTGAGCCTACTTTCAGCTTAGCAGCAGCATTCTAGTATTTGCAGATACTGTGCATGTTTCATACAAGACACAATTATACCTATAGATTCGCCCATGACAACCCCGATTCGTTGTTTGCCCGCATCAATAGAACGGAACACCTATCAACTACTAGCTCCAGCATAAACGTATCAACATGGATGCTCGTATAGTCCTATTTACCTTCGTATCCATATTTGACCTAACTGCTCTTTCTGGCACAGTTCAACACAAAACCTTAGTTTGTTGTCTGGAATAGATCAGAACAATACCTATGGGTGTTGTTGGTAGGTAGTTAAAAAGTAATACCTAACGGTAACGGGTGACCTAATACACCGATCACTTCCACTCATCGGTTGCAGTGACTGAAAATGGCTTTAATGTAATTCAAAACTGCATTTATACTCCGGTTTCCAACACTTGTTCGTTGTATTTATAATTAGTGGTGGCTTCTCTTCCGTCATAAGCGCGAATCGAACCTAAAATGGGCCTGTACTTATTCAATTTTGCCGATAAAAATATATTTTTGGTACCGTTAGACAGCTTACACACGACTGCATGTGGTGCTAGTTGTATCTTTGAAAAATCCGTCCTAGTTTAGTCAGGAGAGCTAATCAAAAAGTAGGTCCCATTGTATCCCTATGGGGGCCGAGAGCGAGTCGGCACCACAGTTACCGGGAGGTGCCCCTGCCACAACCGCACGTGCGGATCCCTCGAAAAACAGCGAGTCCGCCGGTCACGTGACCAGGCTCATTTGCCGACACTGTATTTATATACACTGTGAGTAAAACCTCTGGTAGAGCCTCCAGTCAAGAATTTCTTCTGGAGGCGCTGGAACAGGCCTATGATTCGATGAATTATGATGACTGCTGCTCGCGTTGACAGAAACCGGCTAATGTCTTATTATGAACATAAATAATTTTGTCAATCAAACGTCAATATTTGTATTGTCTCAAGGTTACTAATTTTCCTTTAATTCTGCTATATTTGCAGTAATTTTTTTAACCTTTGCTGCGAAAGATAAGCGTATTTGGAATTTCCGACCTCGACGAGCGTCTGTGGTAGAAAACCACCACTTTGGTAGGGGAAACTACTGCTGTCTGCTACCGTTTGCACTGCATGTCTCGCTGTAGTTGCGACCGATTGCGGCATCTATGCAATTGGGTACGTACCTTAGCGATATACGTACTTTATAATTTACGTACTTCTTCGATGCGTATTTTCTTCTTTGACGTACTTTTGTCTAGGTATACGTACTTTGTGCTGTACGTACCTACCTCTGCGATACGCCTACTTCTGTCCTTGACGTAGGGGAGAGTAAGGTAAGATGCCCAGGGTGGGAAAGACGCCCCACCCCCTCTAGCGGCGAAACAAAGAATCGAACCTGGAAATTAATGTTCTTAGCGTAAAGCGGAAGCCTGCCTTGTTAACTGCACAAAAATTTGCGAAGCTCAGTTGGGCAACGGCTGGCTGGTGATTGCATGTTTTTTATTTGCTGCTTTCAAAAAATATTTTGGTGTCAAAACACTGTAAATATCAAAGAAGGTAGATAATTTTTGCGTCCCTTGCTATAGTCGTGATACATTAACATGCTTGTACTGTGTCCCAAACAGTTTGTTTCAGGGTGTAGTTTTATGGCTAACAAATTGTACTGATTTAATGTTACTTCGGTACCTTGGGGTAAGATGCCCCCTGTCCTGATGGGGAAAGACGCCCCCTAAATCCGTAGGCTTTCCTTCAAGCAGCCCGTCAAATCATTTATTACATAAAATACTTTGTGAATGACCTCTCCTTGAAATTGTATGTAGGATATATTTTACAAAAAGTCAAATACAGAAATGATAAATTTTGAATTTTTGAATTTTTTTGAATTTTGAATGTGATTTGACAAAGATCCGTGATCGAAAATTTATCATTTCTGTATTTGACTTTTTGTAAAATATATCCTACATACAATTTCAAGGAGAGGTCATTCACAAAGTATTTTAAAGTACAAATGCTCCTTGCACAAGCACTAAGAAGACATTTATTACATACTTGTGATGAGAGACAAAAGCCGATCTGGGACTATTGGGAGTCCAGTACGGTCGGGTGCTCCCCATGCCAGTCTCTCGGCCCACACAGCGACTTTTTGGGCGGCATCTGACTCTGAGAGCCCTCACGACGGCCTCTGTGGGCCCCATTATTGGCTCCAAGGCCCCTCACGACATCCTTTGAGGGCTCCCACGTTGGCTCCACGGGCCGCGCTGGCATCTGAGGTCCCCACGATGGGCTCGAGGGCCCTCAAGCATCATGAAGACCTATAAGGGCCCCACAGCGGTCTCCGAACGCCACCACGGAGGCTTGTTTGGCCGCGCTGAACTAAGCTGGCCCTAACGATGACCTCTGAAGCCCCTTACGACTACTTTTGAGGGCCCTTACGATGACGTTTGGTGTCTACTGCAGGCTCGAAGGGCCTACTGATTCGTTCAGGCGATTCACGTGCCCATTTATGTCACTTATAGTGCAGGGGGCATCTTACCCAACGCCAGGGGCGTCTTTCCCACCCTGTGGGGTAAGATGCCCCCTTTCACTTCTTCAGGAAGATGCTTAATAGCAAAAAAAGTTATCATAGTTCAGGCACGAAATTGTGATATTTTTGGAGAAAAATGATGTCGGCTTCTGTTGAAACTCCAAGTTTTTGCCTTCCGATCGTCATTTTCGAATAATATATGACATAGTAAAACCCTGGGCATCTTTCCCCACTCTCCCCTACTTATGCCATACGTACTTTATACTCGACGTACTTTTGCGATACGTACTTTTGCCCTTGACGTACTCTTGTACATGCGTAGGTACTTTATGCTGTACGCACTTTTACGATATGTGCTTTTGTCCTTGACGTACTTTTGTCCATGCGTACTTAATAATGCACCACGTACTTCTTCGATACGTACTTTTGTCCTTGACGTACTTTTATCCATTCGTGCTTTATACTGTATGTACTTTTGCCATGCGTACTTTTGTCCTTGACGTAGTTTTGTCCATGCGTACTTTATATACTGTACGAACATTTGCGATACGTACTTTTGTCCTACCTGCCACTTGCCAGGGGCGTCGCCACAGATTTTCGACAGGGGGGACGGATCGGCCGACTAAAAACCCAAAATTAGGTATCGTTACCGTACTTTTTCAGGCCGATGCACTATCTGTTCAACGATACTGGGCTGAATTCCTACGCGGTACGCGTCTAAAGCATAGGCGCGGGAGCCGGGGGGCAGTGGGGGCAGCTTGCCCCCCCCGGCTCTGGGGCCGTGGGGGCGGTGCCCCCACAGCTTTGAGACGGAATACCACACTTTTTTTGCAAATGTTTTCTTTTTTGTTGAAAAAGCCGAGGGGTGAAAAATAAGTGGCCTTAAACCGGTGAGAAAACTAGATTTGGGGATACCCTAGGTTGATCTCTATTAACCCTATTCCTGGCGGGCTCCGCCGGGACAAGAAACTGGCGGGGGGGCCGATTCGGCCCCCCCCCCTGAGATCTCGAGAACGAAGCAAGATAACGACAAGCGGTAAACGGCATCGGATACGCACGGCCAAGATCTACAATTTTTACTAAGGTCATTTTCAGGTCAGGTCAAAGATGACGTCACAGGGGTCGAAAAAGTCAAAATGGCGGCGCTAGATATGGAGAGAGTTTTTCTCGAATAACTTTCGAATTAGTCAAGATAGGAACAAACTAAGGCCATCATCGTGATCCTCTCGTCAATCCGCATCGAATGATATATATATGTTGACCTCGAAAGGTCAAGGTCAAAGGTTGACCTCAGGTCACGTGACCTCGAGGTCATCATGTATATCATTCGATGCGTCTTGACGAGCTGAACACAATGAGACCATCCACGCGTCTGTATCTTGTTCCTGTACGGAGTTATTGGCCAAAAACCTTTGGTGACCTTTGATGACGTCACATGACCTCACAGCTGCCCAACAGCAAAACAGACCTCAAGGTAGTGAAGGTTGATCGTATATGAAGTCATGTATGGTATATGGGGCCATTCCGACCCGTTTTAGTGGTAAAAACAGGGAGTTGATTTTTCCCCCATTGACTTATAATGGGGAGGTCGCGAAATTGACCTGACCTTAGGTCACCGATATCAAAATTCCGAGATATACAAATTGCACATACTGGTACCCTAACTAAACCCTGAAGAGAAGAAATTGATCGGTCAAAAACTCTAGCTCTGGCGTGATTGCAAACTTTTCTGAGGTAGGGTCACCAAACCGCCTCTGGTGACCTGACCTGAGGTCAGATCAACTCAAAATTTTCAGACATGTTGCGTAGAAGCCTTTTAGGAAAAGTCAGAAAATTTGAGCTTCCTAGCTCAACGCGTTTGGGAGAAATAACCAAAAAACCTCAGGGGGGGCTCCTGAGGCCCCCCCCCCCGCCAGGAATAGGGTTAAAGTGTGCCCCCCCCCCCCAGTCGGAAAGTAGTTCCCGCGCCCCTGGTCTGAAGTATTCATTTTTACACTGGTAACCAGAGCCTCCGGTCTTCTATCAGGGTATAATTGTTGACACATGCCGTCAATCTGATAGTTAACTGTTAATGTATACATCATACGTAGTGGTTGCTTTAGGTATTTGTCACAACTCTGAACTCATAATCTCTTTTGGTCTCCAGTATGAATGGGCGGCGCGGGTCGGCGCGAAGCGCCGCGAGATTTTCGTCGGGGTCGGAAATGTATATGCATAGATGTCGCTACAATAGCTTGACATGCAGTGCAAATTGTAGCAGACAGCAGTAGTTTCCCCTACCAAAGTGGTGGTTTTCTACCACAGACGCTCGTCGAGGTCGGAAATTCCAAATACGCGAAAGATAAATGAAATTGCTTTTTATATTTAGAATCTTCGTTGATACTTTACAACAATGCTTTGTAAAAATGATTCATGTCGAATGAGATATTTTTTAAACTCTGCACACATGACGATATTTGGCGCAGCACATTCTGACGCAGAAAAAGTTTTTTATTGTTGCTTGCGATTGTTGCGATTGTTGCACGGGTTGCACCGGCCGTAACAATATTGTTTATTATTATTATCAAATACCTACTTAATTGTCCTATACAGTTGCCTGGTACGTTATATTTGTTACGTTTTATTAACGCTCTATTTGGGCTCTGCTGATTGGCTAGAAACTCCGGTACAACCTATAACGTTTGATTGGCTACCGAGATAAAGCGTCGTACCTATATAAAGATTGCGCAATATTTTATGAAATATCCTCCGTTCCATCGCTTCCATCCTCAGGACACAGAAATCCTTCTCCTCCATGCCGCAACCCCCACTCCGGGCCAGACAGGCACCTTTATCTCATGCGGGCTGCTCCCTTGGAGCAGCCTGCGGCACTGCTGCTCCCGAGGGAGCGCAACCCGTAGCCGGGTGCAGAGGGTGCTTGGGGGGCTGGTCGGCCCGTCCTTTTGGACGGGCTCAGCTCTGGCGACTCTCTAGGGAGTAGGGTGTCTGCCCAGACCAATGTCTCCCCCTAATTCCTATCATCCTTCCGGTCCTGAAATGGTCTCTTCAGACCGAAAGGGCCTAACCCAACAAAACAAACAAACAAACAAATTATGAAATATTTTTGGATCAATTCATGTTGCATTGCTTCATCGATCCTTCATTTTTTTCAAGAGCTCACTGCTATGACCGCAATATTGAGGCTGCACTGGCCACTGTTCTATAGTGATAGGCCTTTATGTTAGTGGATCTTTGATGCAACGGCAAACGAAGAACATCCCCGTGGCCCTGCTCTGAGGATTTTGATTCTCTCCAGCACTGGAAAATTAGCAGCTAGAATTTCCCATTTTTGTGATACTGAATGTGATGCAGGATAATTATTGGTGATCCCAGAAAATCATCCCTCATTTAGAAATGCCAAACACACTAGGTATGGTTGGACGTTGTCACTTTGGTTGGTTGTGATAGATCTGAACTTCCATTTAAACACCATTTTTATCAGCATGTTACTTTGTGTCTTGCATTTGGGGTCAATATCACCCAAAATTGTTAGTTTTTCATGCACATATATGATCAACTCCAAAGTGTTTTTTTCATAAATATTGGTGTAATACTAAGCTGCATTTGTTTTCAATAAAAGAAAATAGTATAAATGAGTAAAGTAAAACAATGAAAAATTTTATGGCTAGTAAAATAAAGTTCATCATATTAATGCTGTTCACCAATTAAAGTACAATCAAACATCTAAAAGTAGGGGCATGTGTGTAGATCAAGTATGGTTGGTAAGTTAGCAGATTGTAGGTTGTAGGTTGGGTAGTCATAAAGTAGGCATGCATCAGCTGTCACATTTTTTTTTGCAACCAAGGAAAGGCACTATACCCAGAGATGCTTTCTCATCAAACCAAACCAAACTAAGCCAAACCTGATCAAACTTACCTACAACCTACAGCCAAAAACCTACAACCTACAACCTAACCTACATTGCCTCTCCTTGGTTGCAAAAGACAAATGTGATGCCTGCTTTACTACTACTGAAGCCTGAAGGTTGTATACCCTGCGTGCATCGTGCTGATAATTTGCAGCATGAAATCTTTGATCCACTTTTGGAGATAGCATTGCCTATATATGATAAAGCTGTTTAAGATCAATTGCTAGGTTAAGAAATGAAGCTTATATTGTTGGAAGGAAAATATCCATCAATATGTCATCTTTTATGGAAGCAAACCTAATTGAAAATCGATAATATCACTAATAAACACCATACAGAGAGATGTATCACAGCAGGCAGATGTCTCTCCAAGAACCAAGGAGCTGCTGCCCCATATGCTGGAAAAATGAAACATGGTTTAGGCACTCCCAATGATGTTTGTCATTGCCTTCTAAGCACTTATAATTTTAAAATTAATTTCACATCCATTTCTTGAGAGGCTTTGTTTTTGAAGAGACCTAGTCTCTAGTGTACTGTACTTCACTGTTCATTTAGATTGTCACACAGTATGCAATGCCGAGTGCGCCAGTCTGTTTGCTGAGCGTGCCCGGTCGGCCGGCGGTCCGGCAGGCAGCCATGTCGGACAGTGAGGACGCCGACGACTTGTCCGGCTCGGAGGCGTCCGGGCCCAGCTACAAGCGGCCGGCCGCCGACGACGAGGCCGAGGAGGCGGCGCCCGGCGAGGAGGAGCCCTCCGGAGACTCGGAGCCAGAGGGCGAGGACATTGACAAGAGCGTGAGTGGGCCGGCGGCGGCGGCGGCACCGGTCGGCCGGGGGACAGGGACGGCCACGGGGTCCGGCTCACACACGGGTGCAGGCGACGGGTGTCGGTAAACTCTGTCGTTAAACTCGTGTTTAACGACGGGTGTCGATAAACTCTGGTAGGAGATGCAGCGACAGCTGATAATGTGTTTCCATCGTGTGCACCAACTGCGGATCAATTCCAGAATCGGGCATTTTCATAATGATGTCGTCACACACATGACCTATTTTCATGGTACTCGCAAGCTATTAATGTAAACTACCAGAGTTGCCTATTGTTTATTCCATGCATGTTGCAGTTCGCATTACCCATGAGTTCACCTTACGAATAGTCCCATTTGTGTATGGCGGCTGCTCAGTTGGGCTGACAGCCGGTAGTCTACTGTTGACCGGCGCCTGCCTCCCCCAGGACTATAAGGCGGGTGCTCAGTTGGGCTGACAGCCGGTAGTCCACTGCTGACCGGCGCCTGCCTCCCCCAGGACTATGAGGCGGGTGCTCAGTTGGGCTGACAGCCGGTAGTCCACTGCTGACCGGCGCCTGCCTCCCCCAGGACTATGAGGCGGGTGCTCCGTTGGGCTGACAGCCGGTAGTCCACTGCTGACCGGCACCTGCCTCCCCCAGGACTATGAGGCGGGTGCTCAGTTGGGCTGACAGCCGGTAGTCCACTGCTGACCGGCGCCTGCCTCCCCCAGGACTATGAGGCGGGTGCTCAGTTGGGCTGACAGCGGGTAGTCCACTGCTGACCTCCCCCCTCCCCTCCCCCAGGACTATGACAGCGAGGAGGACGAGGATGACGACCGCCGCTCGGGCAAGAAGCGCAAGAAGAAGAAGGACCGGTTCGGTGGCTTCATCCTGGAGGAGGCCGAGGAAGACGGCGAGGCGGACGAGGACGAGGAGTGGGACACTGAGATGGACAACTACGACATCATGGCCAACGAGGAGGGCGAGGTGGGGCCCACCGCCCAGGAGATCGAGCAGCGCCGCCGGCGCACCCAGATGATGTGGGACACACAGAACGAGGACGAAATCGAGGAGTACTACCGGCGAAAGTACGCCGAGGAGGGCGCCGGCTCGCGCCACTTTGGCGACGGCGGCGAGGAGATGTCGGACGAGATCACCCAGCAGACGCTGCTGCCCGGCGTCAAGTGAGTACCGACGACGGCTCGCCTGCTGACGGGCTGCTCATCATGTGGTGTGGTGTGGTGTGGTGTCGGCATCTGTTTGGTCTGATGCCGCTCGTTAGGTGTATTGAGACTGACTGTTTGGTGCACTGAGTGCTGACACTGTCTGTTTTGTGCGCTGGCGCCGGCCGTTTGGGCTGCACTGACGCCGTCTGTTTGATGTGCTGGCGCCGTTGGCTGTGCTGTACCGTCTCGGCCGCTGTCTGACCTCCGCCGCCCGCCGCCAGGGACCCGAACCTGTGGATGGTCAAGTGCCGGATCGGTGAGGAGCGCGCCACCGTCCTCAAGCTGATGGCCAAGTTCATCACGCTCTCCAACAAGGACGAGCCGCTGCAGATCAAGTCGGTGGTGGCGCCCGAGGGCGTCAAGGGCTACATCTACATCGAGGCCTACAAGCAGACCCACGTCAAGCAGGCCATCGAGGGCATCGGCAACCTCCGCATGGGACTGTACCAGCAGCAGGTCCGTACACACGACGGTCATATTGACTGACTTATCTAATGAGCGGAAAATAAGTGGATCGGCTGTACCGGTCATGGGCTTTCTTTTCTCAGGCTAGGTTAATTATATTATACAAAATTGTGTGTACACCTAAATATGCCGCGGTACCTATACGTTGTTATTGTTATTGTTACGTCGACACTATGCTCGTGCCCTGACCGCGACTTACCCGGTGTCTGACCTCGGTGACCTGACTGACCCGGTCTCTGTCCACAGATGGTGCCCATCAAGGAGATGACAGACGTGATGCGCGTCATCAAGGAGCAGCTGGTGCTGAAGCGCGGCTGCTGGGTGCGCCTGAAGCGCGGCATCTTCAAGGACGACATCGCACAGGTGGACTACGTGGACGCCGGCCAGAGCTCCGTGCACCTGAAGCTGGTGCCGCGCATCGACTACTCGCGCATGCGCGGCGCCCTCCGCGACAAGGTGAGGCCAGCGGCGAACAGTTCTCACCCTGGGCTTTTCGGTTGAGGTAAGGGGCTCCGTCTCTGCAGGGCACCCGCCGTCGACTGCCCACTGCGCAGTCAGATGTCTCTAGTTATGCCGGCTCTCCGTAATGCCATGCCGTTGTAGACGTGAGCTGTGTCACTGTACGGACCTCCGTACACCAACTGCCCGGCTGTGTGCAGACTCCCTGGGCCCGGCGCTGAACCCGGGCCGATCGCCTGCCCTTCTCAGGAGAACGAGGTGAAGCGGAAGCGGCGCCACCGGCCGCCGCAGAAGCTGTTCGACATGGAGGCGGTGCGCGCCATCGGCGGAGAGATCAGCCAGGACGGAGACTTCATCATCTTCGAGGGAAACCGCTACTCGCGCAAAGGCTTCCTCTACAAGAGCTTCGTGATGAGCGCCATCCAGGCCGAGGGTGAGTGACACGCCTGTGAGAGTGAGGGAGGCCTCTGTTGGGATGAGGGATGCATCTGTAAGGATGAGGGATGTATCTGTAAGGGGGAGAGAGGCGCCAGCGCGTGCCCGCTGTGGCAGGCGCTGGATAGGCGTCTGACCTCCGCGTTCAATGGAGAATTCCTGATAGGATATCATACTGCCAGCAAACTTGATGAATGCAGCGACATTTTTTTTTTTTTTTTTGACAGGAATTGGCCGCTTGTACTGTTTGCCAATTCTCTCTTAAGTTTATTTTCGTCAGTCCAGCAATACGTTGCTGTAATCAATAGTAAAACGGTAGCACTGGCTGGTGAGACTAGGCTGACAGTGCCGACTTTCTACCACTGACAGGCGTGAAGCCGACGCTGTCCGAGCTGGAGAAGTTTGAGGAGCAGCCTGAGGGCATGGACGTGGAGCTGGCCCGCTCGGCCAAGGCCGAACAGGAGCACCTCTTCACGCCCGGGGACAACGTCGAGGTCATCGAGGGTGAGCTCATCAACCTGCAGGGCACCATCGTCAAGATCGACGGCACCAAGGTCACCATCATGCCCAAACACGAGGATCTGAAGGTGAGTGACCGTCAAAGCAGCGGTGGTCCCGCAGAACGGGCGTGGGTAGGGCGGCAGCAGTGCTGGGGTCACCCGGAGGGTGGGGCTATCTATCTATGGGGCATAGACTATCCGTCCATGGTCAGTCGGCTGTCTGTGCTATTGTATAAGGTCGGTCGTCTGAGCTAGACCCGGTCGGTTAATGGTGTTCTTCCGTGTAAAGCTGTCCGCGATAGACGCCCGTGCCCTGTCCGTGACGCCGCCGCCAGTGTCCCGCTGACCAGCTCTGCGCCCCGCTGCCGCCTCCAGGACCCGCTCGAGTTCCCGGCACACGAGCTGAAAAAGTACTTCCGCATGGGCGACCACGTGAAGGTGATCTCGGGCCGCTACGAGGGCGACACGGGCCTGATCGTGCGCGTCGAGGACGCCATGGCGGTGCTCTTCTCCGACCTGACCATGCACGAGCTGAAGGTGCTGCCGCAGGACCTGCAGCTCTGCTCCGACATGGCCACAGGCGTCGACAGCATGGGCCAGTTCCAGTACGGCGACATGGTGCAGCTCGAGTGAGTGGGGGGGGGAGGGGAGGGGCACACAGGGGGGCCAGTTCCAGTACGGCGACATGGTGCAGCTCGAGTGAGTGGGAGAGGGGGAGGTGGAGGGGCACACATGGGCCAGTTCCAGTACGGCGACATGGTGCAGCTCGAGTGAGTGGGGGAGGGGGGAGGGACACACGGGGGCCAGTTCCAGTACGGCGACATGGTGCAGCTCGAGTGAGTGAGGGGGGGGGGAGTGAGTGGGAGGGGGGAGGGAGGGACACGGGGGCCAGTTCCAGTACGGCGACATGGTGCAGCTCGAGTGAGTGGGGGAGGGGGGAGGGAGGGACACGGGGGCCAGTTCCAGTACGGCGACATGGTGCAGCTCGAGTGAGTGAGGGAGGGGAGGGACACACCTGGGCCAGTTCCAGTACGGCGACATGGTGCAGCTCGAGTGAGTGGGGGGGGGGGAGGGACACACGGGGGCCCAGTTCCAGTACGGCGACATGGTGCAGCTCGAGTGAGTCGTGAGGGGAGTGAGTGGGGGGGGGGGGGGGGAGGGACACACGGGGGCCAGTTCCAGTACGGCGACATGGTGCAGCTCGAGTGAGTCATGAGGGGTCAGGGTAGGGCAGGGGACAGGACTGGGGAGATACGGGTGGGACACGGGTGAGAGGTGTTTTCCGGCCATCTGTCGGCCGATCCGCAGGGAAATGGGTAGGCGTTGGAGCTGCTCTGGGCTCAGATGGCGCTGGGGAGATAAGTGTAACCTCTGTCGGCACTGGGAGCTTTATGTGGGATAATGTCCCGATGAGTGTCAGCTGGTCTTTCTGTGTGATTCGTAAATCCGCGTCCCCAGCGGTTGATTTCGCTGGCTCGACTGACTAATTTACTGACTGCAGACTGAGTTAATATTATGAGGGGTTGATGACGTGTCCTGCCGCTACAGTCCCCTTATGGTGGGTGTGGTGGTTTGACTGACGTGTCGGCAGTCCCCAGACGGTGGGATGGTTCCACTGACGTGTACCGGCAGTTTGTTGTTCCACTGACGTGTACCCGCAGTCCCCAGACAGCGGGATGGTTTAAATGACGTGTCCCCTATGCCGCAGTCCCCAGACGGTGGGATGGTTTAATGACTTGTCCCCTATGCCGCAGTCCCCAGACAGCGGGATGGTTTAAATGACGTGTCCCCTATGGCGCAGTCCCCAGGCGGTGGGATGGTTTAATGACTTGTCCCCCATGCCGCAGTCCCCAGACAGCGGGATGGTTTAAATGACGTGTCCCTCATGCCGCAGTCCCCAGACGGTGGGATGGTTTCACTGACGTGTACCGTTAGTTTGTTGTTCCACTGACGTGTACCGGCAGTCCCCAGACGGTCGGTGTGATTGTCCGGCTGGAGCGCGAGAACCTGCACGTACTCAACATGCACGGCAAGATCATCAAGGTGAAGCCGCAGGCGGTACACAAGAAGAAGGACTCGCGCTACGCGGTGGCCCTGGACACGGAGCAGAACACCATTCAGAAGAAGGACATCGTCAAGGTGGTGGACGGACCGCACTCGGTAGGTCGACCAGGACAGCGGCTGCGTGTTTGGCGTGTGGCGTGTGCTGTAGGGTTGTGGGCTGGGGCGGATAGCTGTAGCTGTGGGTCGGGCGTGTGGGGACTGCAGGTCGGGCGTGTAGGAGCAGCTGCAGGTCGGGCCAGACTGCTTCTTTAGGACCGGGCCGGGAAGGTTTTGACTTCTTTATTTGACGTTTGTTTCATTTCTCAACTTAATAACAAAGAAAACAGAACCTGACTGTGAAATATCAACTTCAGTCCAAAGTAGGTATGTTTTAAGCTTTACCCAACAAACGCAACAACGACCTGGCCTAAAAACGGAACATTGCGTGTAATCCTCCGTCGTATTACTAACTCGCCGGCCGGACCGGTGCCGCGAGGGCCGAGCAACGACCGTAAGTGTGTTTTGACGGGTCTCGAAACGGGCTCACATTGGGCAACCGTGCTGTAATTATTTAGTGTTGCGTTTAAAGTCAGTTGTAACACGATGGCTCAGCTGAGCGAGACGGCTTTAGCTGAGCGGGCCTGTAAACGTTTCAAACCGGTCAGAAGCGGATAGTTGCCAAATCCGTACCGGACAGAACCAGATACGCGGGGCTTGCGTGCTCGTGTGTACTACTCTTGTGCCAATGCACTTAATCTGTCATGTCAGTCATACAGGGTCATGCACTCGCCTTGGGTACCGGGGGATTGTCTCCAGTGTTCTAAAATTGGATTTTGTTTGGGTATGCCGATGAAGAAAAATTGTTATGATTAAAAAAAGGAAGTAAATACCAATAGTATTTCCGCAAAAGGGCGTAACACCATTTTTATCGCCAATTGATAAAGCGGGACTTTATGTCAGGATCTTGACAGGATTGGAAATAAAAGGATGTGGGTGCATTATGTCAAGTCATGTATAACCTGGCTATTCGAATGCTTGAAACATTTTTTCTCAGATGGATTAATGCAATTTTTCTTTATTTCTAGGATGAAAATATACATTTTTTTCCATTAAGCCTGATTTTCCTCCCATAATTCTGAAAAAATAATGGATCACTGATTATCGCACTGTTTGATACCACCGGGGGGGGGGGGGGGGGAGGACACCAATGTTGTTTGGTGCTGTCACTCTGTCCAGTTCCTCTGCCGCCGTTCTGTGGTCTGCACTGCCGGCCTCCCCTCGCCGCCCGCCCGCTCACGGACCCCTCTGCTCCCACAGGGACGGCAAGGCGAGATCAAGCACCTGTTCCGCAGCTTCGCCTTCCTCTACTCACGTATGATGCTGGAGAACGGCGGCATCTTCGTGTGCCGCACGCGGCACCTAGTGCTGGCCGGCGGCGCCAAGGTACGCGCCAGCGGACTGCCCAGAGCCGGGACGGTACACGGCCTTAGTTAGCGCTGGAAGGTCAAATTGAGCTCTGCTCTCAAATCAGCATATTAACATAAACGTACTGTGCTGTGAGGTGTTGTAGCATTGCCAATCTTAGCAGCTCTCTACGAGTATACATTTTTGCCCTGATCTTCTAGGGATTGAACATAATTTGTAATTAATTTGCCCATGGCTACCATATGTCTGTTGGCGATTGCTTTATTCAAAGCGAGTGGTTCATGTTCTGCACTGCGCAACTCCTATCCCCATGCGCCCAGTTAACGAACCCTCCGTCCGAGTGGACCAGGTCCTGTACCCTGTTCTCCTTTCTCTCCACTCCTTCCCCTGTCGATTTGACTAGTTCTGACGGCCCCCGGTCCCTTTGCCGTACCGACCAGCCCTTACGGCCCCTTGTCCCCAGTCATGTCCCGTCCCGTCCTCCCCTGCCGCGCCGAACATCCCTGACGTTCCCCCGTCCGGTCCCCCTGTCCCGCTCGGTCCTCCAAGAGGCAAGATGCTCTGTCGGTCCCTGTATCCAGTTTTTGCCGTGCCGCGCTGACCGTTCCCGAATGTCCCCTCCCCGTGCCGCACTGACCAGCTCTGACTGTCCCCCGTTCCCCGTGCCGCGCTGACCATCCTCGCGTCGCCAGGGCGCCGGCACCAACACGGCCAGCGCCGGCTTCATGTCGCCGCGGCTCTCCTCCCCGGCACACCCGGCCGGGGGCGGTGCCGGCGGCGGCGGGGGGATGGCGGCCGGCGGCGGCAGGGGCCGCGGCAGGGGTGCCAGGATGGGCCGCGACCGCGACCTCATCGGCCAGACCATCAAAATCACACAGGGGCCCTACAAAGGTGGGTGACAGCCCATCAGAATCACACAGGGGCCTAAACAAGGGTGGGTGCCGTACCGATACCGCCAGCTCTGCCTCTCGGTGTGTGCTGCAGTGTGGGGGTGCTTGAGCTGAAAGGCTATATGTTAGGATCTGGCTGAACACGAGTTTTGCTTAGTTTTTATTGTTTCGCTTGATATTATGTTTTGCCATTCTACATAAAACGTTTCAGTTCACCGTAAAAAAACACATTTAATGACTGTCTTCCGTTTTACTACCGTGCCACTGCTCTGTCATCTATTGGTCTGCCTTTTCTGTCCGTGTCCCGTGCTGCGTGTATCCCAGGTCTTTGACCCGTCTGACCGTGCGTCCAGGTCACGTGGGCGTGGTCAAGGACGCCACGGAGACGACGGCTCGCGTGGAGCTGCACTCCAACTGTCAGACCATCTCAGTGGACAAGAATCGTGTCTCGGTGGTGGGCGGCGGCCCCAAGGCCGGCTCGCTCTCCACCTACAACAAGACGCCGCTGTACACGGGCGGCGGACAGACGCCCATGTACGGCGCCGGCGGCTCGCGCACGCCCATGTACGGCAGCCAGACGCCGCAGTACGACGGCTCGCGGACGCCGCAGTACGGCAGCCAGACGCCGCTGCACGACGGCTCGGCCACGCCGGGCCGCAGCGGCGCCTGGGACCCGTCCATCAGCAACACGCCGGCCCGGCCCGACTTCGAGGACTACTCGTTCGACGAGGCGTCGCCGTCACCGGCGGCCAACTACAACCCCGGTGAGCGGCCGGCGCGGCCGGAGAGGGGCGGCGCGGTGCGGGGCGGGGTGGGCTGCCGGCTCCTGTGCTGAAGGACTTGGTATCCCTTGCACTGGTGTACTGTTGGAGCTGTGTGCTGCCCTGCTCCTGTACTGGTTATTGCTCACATTGTCTGTCTTTTCTCCAGGTACACCCGGCTTCAACGCCTATTCCCCGTACCAGCCGTCTCCGAGTCCGAGCAGCGCACACAACGCCTGTGAGTACTTATTAGACACGCACAGCTGCGCGACATACTGACGTAAATGTGTTCATTCTAACCTGCCCCAGTCTGTTGTATCCCAGTCTGTCATGTCCCAGTCTGTCGTGTCCAGTCTGTCTTATCTCAGTCTGTCGTGTTTCAGCCTGCCGTGTCCAGTCTGTCTTGTCTCAGTCTGTCGTGTCCTAGTCTGTCGTGTCCAGTCTGTCGTGTCCCAGTCTGTCGTGTCCCAGTCTGTCGTGTCCAGTCTGTCGTGTCCAGTCTGTCGTGTCTCAGCCTGCCGTGTCCAATCTGTCCCACTCTGACGCTGGGCGTGTTCCGCCGACAGCGGGCCCCGGCTCGGCGGCCAGTCCGTCATGTCTCAGTCTGATATACCCAGTCTGCTGTGTCTCAGTCTGACGCTGGGTGTGCTCCGCCGACAGCGGGCCCCGGCTCGGCGGCCAGTCCGTCGCCGTACGCGGGCACTCCGTCGCCGGCGTCGGGCTACCAGCCGAGCCCGTCGCCGGGCAGTGCGTACACGGCGCCGTCGCCGACGGGCGGCTACAGCCCGCACACGGCCGGCCTGAACCCGCAGACGCCGGCCGGGGGCGCCGACCTGGCCGGGCTCGACTGGCTCACCACCGACATCGAGGTGGGTCTCGCCGCAGACGGATCAGCGGGGCGCCGTCCACTCTGCCGACCGACAGCGCTCACCCCCCGTCCCTCTGTATCTGGCAGACTGGCGGGGGGGGGGGGCAGGCTCAGGTGCATGCAGTCGCCGCCACCTCAGCCGACAGTCTGATTCACCGTCCGTCCTCTACCGCCCGGGCGGTCCGGCAGACCCGTAAACACACGGTTCCGCCGGCTGCCGGCAGAGGCGCCACTGCTCAGCACCGGCGCACAGTGGGCGATCTGGCCGGTGTAGCCTCGCGAAACCTATCGGCATTCATAACATCCATGTTTTTGAAGCTAGAACCACAATATTTAGGAGCAACCTTCTTGAATATCCAATGAGCATATGTTTTAAATAAGGACTATCTCTTATAGGATTTGTGCTCTGTGGCGAGCTTGCAATTTGCCTAATTGCTGCTCGAATAACGCATGAATACTTTTGAGGGTAGGTCGAAATTTATGACGATATGAGCTGGGTAGGACATTGAAATGGTGTGTACCTCCATAGAAAATTGCTTCCAAACCAATTTTTTATTCAAACGATTATGCCCTGGCAATTTATACATATCATGAAACAGCGTAAATCTCCCCCGGCAAGACCCCATTTCATAACGTGACCCAAGCAGCGGGTTTGGTACTTTGGTACATAACTTCGCAAAAAATGGCCGCAGAACCACGATTTTGACATCGTCGTGTTCGCCTTGCTCAGGCGCGTCGAATGGTATCCTTTTGTTTAGGTGAGGCCACCGTAAGGTCAACCTGACCTTGACCTCGAGTCAAGGTCAGGTCAGAGGTCTTCAAATCACGAAGTTGGTCGAAGGAGGTCATATCGCATATCATTCGATTCGGCAGGTCTTCCGGAGTCCATTGGTGACCTTGTCGACTCTCTAGCTCAATTTGATTGGGAGTTATTGACGAAAAACTAGTATGACTCTAGTGACGTCATAAATGACGTCATGCAAGGTCAACAATGCCAAAATGCAGCATCAGATCTTGCAATGAGTGCATGAAGTAACGATTCCATGTATTTGAGACAATTGAATATCATTCCTGGCGCCAAAATAACAGTTTTCATATTTCCCCATTGACTTATAGGTGAGGTCACGTGACCAACCTGACTTTCTGTGACATTTAGGAAAAATCTGAGATATACAAGTTGTAAGACCTCTGAAGGACAATAAGTCCTGCAAGTCTCACCTCCCTGTGAAAGTTACTCTGGCACTGAGAGCGTTGCAAGGTTGCGATATCTAAGGATCGTGCAGAGGTTCATTTATGACGTCATAGGTCAGTGACCTGACCTGCCTTGAAAGTGCAGTTGGTGTCACAAGATCCAGCGTGCATCAAAGGTCAGGTATGCCAAGTTGCAGCTCTCTATTGCCTGGGTGTTTTGAGCTATCGCGAAAACACCCTTTGGGGCATTTACCCCTTGTGCTCAAGTGCACCAAGCCACGGCCAACCCTTAGAAGAAAAAAGTGTCTGGATGCCAGGGCTGCAAGTGGCTGCAAATTTTCACTGGCTCCCCTAATAGATAGTGTCTTAGTGCATGCGATACAGCATTATTTTCAGTTCATCCTCGTAAAACTTTTTTTTGCTGGGCTTGGTTAATTCAGTGAACGTAATGTTCAGTGGTAGAAAAAAAATATAAAAATTTAACCTAATTATAAGACATTTTGAACTGATTTTGTCTACTTGCTTTCTATGGCGGAATCGTCTAAACACCTAAATTTCACTTTCCATGCAAAATGGATGCTCAACACCTAGCAATTTCATCGTTCCGCAAAATATTCAAAGAGCGTAAAAATCGGCTGTGATTATCCCCCTTATGAAGTGTTACGGAACGCTGTCTTTAACGATACTTTTGTCTACGAAAAAATGTCTCCTGAGCCATGCAAATGCACTAATCGTAATCTTTGATGAATTTTCTGTCGACTAGTATGCGTTGTTTTCCAATTTTCGGAAAAAAGCGTCTTTGAGGTTTCGCGAGGCTAGACCGGCCCGATCGCCTACCGTGCGGCGGGCCCAGTACGACAATGCGCGACAAATGATGTGTGTGTTAAGTGAACATCAAAAGTTCGAAGCTCACTTATCATATGGCTTCCAAGTTCGCTAAGCATCCAAAATTCCAAGTCCACTTTGATTTTTATTAATGAAACTGAATAAGCGCAGGACGTTTGACTGGTGTTTCTGTTGCTTATCATTCGACTCGGTCACTCGTCTAGTCAAGAGGAACCCACCAACAGTCAGTACCTTTCGAAGCTCTTCTGTGTGATATGAAAAGTTGTTAGCAAAATGAAATTCGACCCTAGTTCCCGTACCTTCTCTTGTATTTCAATAATAAGCACACCTATCAAAACTTTGTTAGGTATTAAATAGTACAGAAGGAGACACTGCACATCATGAAAAATGAAACAGTGCGGATGTCGGCCGTCTTTCACAATCAGAGCTTTTCGAAATCGGTCTTATCTTAACGAAATTATAATTTCTAGCTGATTCAATATCAACTGCATTTAAAAGCGAAATATCTGTTGTATGTAGAAATTGGAAAGCTAAAAACATCATTTGAACCACTTTGAAAGAATAAGTTCCAAAGCTGTTTGCTATAAGGCGACCACAGGTAATTCGAGATAGAACCCGATTTTGCACCGTTTAATATATATTTTTAACTTATGACCTGATTTTCGGTGGCCAGGACTAAACGTAAACATATTTTCCGATGTCGTATGTATAAACACGAACATCATATATCATATAGTTTACCGAATTGGGTGGAGACTGGAGTGTGTGCCGATTTTATTACGCCAACTTCGAAAAGCCTTTAGGATACAGCAGCCCTTCTACCAGTTCCAGGGTGGGTTAATCCTCGCCCGTATCGGTGTTCTGCCAATCGCGAACATATAGGGGGGAGGGCGGGGTCCCTTGGATCCCCCCTGTATCAAGTTGTGATAAACAGCTATGAGATTCGGGACGAGACTGTATTTACTGAATGCATCATAAGTAAGATTATTTTAGTATCACGAGCTATTTCGTGTTTCACACTATTTCGTGAGGCTCCGCCCGGAGGGCGGATCCACGATACATCTCCCTCCTTTGGCGAGACGGACGTCACGGTCCGAAGCATCTTCCGCTGCGGGTCACTCTGGGAGAGGACGATTTCACCTCCCCATGACCATCTGAAGTCGTTGTCCTGTTGTCGGCTCTGCTCCGAGTGTAAGACCGCCTTTCGTTCGGAGGTCTGGACTCTTTGGTCTGGATGCTTCTCGGCGGAGTGAGCGCCCTTTGTGCTGGAACCTTCAGGTCACGACGCGACGGATGAGACTGCAGCAGAGCTGGTAGGTGTGCCGGGCTCATCGATCTTGTTGCAGCGCGGGCTGGTGCTGGAGGCGGAGAGCGCTGGTGCTTGGGCTCTTCATGCTCACAGAGCTTTAGATGACAACGGTTGCGTCGGTAAGTAGCTCCTCCGGTCTGTATTATGTAGCTTCTTGGGCCTGCTTTCTTGAGAACCTTCGCTGACGCCGACCAATCTGATTCTTTGTCGGTCTTCATGCGAACATTGTAACCAGGCTTGAGATCTGGAAGTAGTCTAACCCCATTCCGCTGGTTGAAGTACTTTTCCATCTTCCTCTTCCCCTCTTCATCCTTCTCACGAGCTGCTTGATACTCATGTTGCTCGGCTTGTGCCACCGGAAGTCTAGTTTGCAGGTTGCGTCCCATGAGCAGTTTTGCAGGCGAACAGCCAGTAGCCTCTATGGGGGTAGCTCTATAGTTTAGGAGAGCCAAGTGCCAGTCTTTTTGCTTTAGGATCCACTTAGCGGTGCGTACCGCACGTTCAGCAGCTCCGTTGGACGACGGGTGGTGTGGATCAGTCACACGATGTTGAAAACCGTAGGACTTCCTGAACTCCTCGAATGCCGCAGAAGTAAACTGTGTACCTCCGTCGGTTGTCAGAAGATCTGGAAACCCGTGCTGACTAAACAGTGTTTTTAGACACGCTATCACGCCTGTGCTGCATACATTGGTAAGGCGCTGGATCTCCAAATATCTGCTGAAGATGTCGATGGTTACCAGCCAGATGGAACCACCAGAATGGCATATGTCTGCTGCCACGTGGGACCACGGCTTCTCTGGAACTGGTGTGGAGATGAGCGGCTCTTTGCGCTGTTTGGGTGAGTTGATTTGGCAGAAGGAGCACTGCGTCACATAGATCTTCAGATCATTGCTGATTTCGGGCCACCAGACAGATTGTTCTGCTCTTTCTCTTGACTTATGCAGTCCAAAGTGTCCATCGTCATGCAGACGTCGCAGCATCTCTTTCTGAAGCGTTGGCGGAATCACGAGACGCCTGCCGTGCATCAGAAGCTTTCCGAATGTGGTGTAGATAACAGTGAGCTGTCCTCTTGCAGCAAAGTATTCACTAAGACTATGGTGCTTCAGTCCTTCCTTCCAGCCGCTGAGTGTTTGTCTCACTACTTGTTGGAGTACGCTGTCTGCTGCTTGGGCTTCGCTGATTTCTTTCAGACGCTGCTGGGTGGCTGGAAGCGCTTCGTATATCATTGCACAGTACTGGTGGACCTCGCTGACCATGACGGAGCTTGTTTCGTCCTCCTTGGTGCGATCTGGGAATCTTGAAAGAAAATCCGGAAGAACATGCTGTTTTCCTGGGACGTAGCTGGCGCGGGCATTGTACGTCATCAGTCGCATCAGGAGGCGCTGACATCGGAGAGGTGCCTCTACCAGATTCCTCGAGTTGATTAGAGGAATCAGAGGCTTGTGGTCAAGCTGAAGCTCAAACTCAGGCAAACCCGCCAGAAACATGTGCATTTTCTCGCAAGTCCAGGTGGCCGCCAGAAGCTCTTTTTCTATCTGCGCCCATTTTCTCTCTGTTTCTGTCATCGTTCTGCTGCAGTATGCTACTGGCTTGAGCTCCTTACCATGTCTTTGTAGTATACAGCCTCCCAAACCATAGCTGCTGGCATCGGCACTGACAACGGTTGCTTTTGTCGGGTCATAGAAGGCCAGCACGGGTGCTGATGTCAGCAGATGCTTCACTCTGTCCAGTGCATCCTGCTGTGCCGCTGTCCACATCCAAGCAGTATCTTTCTTTAGCAGATCATAGAGCGGTCGAAGGTTTTCTTGGATGTTAGGCACGAATCTGCCTAGATAGTTGATCATGCCGAGGAGCGACCGCAGCTCTTCAATGTTTCTGGGAGCCGGGAGGTTTGTGATCGCTTCGACCTTCTCTTCGTCGGGCTGGATGCCGTGCTTGCTGATCCGGAGACCCAGGAACTTGATTTCTTCTTGCTTCAGCTGGCACTTCTTCTTGTTTAATCTCAGCCCTGACTCTTCGATTCTCTTCAGGACATCTTGCAGACGGACGTCGTGTGTGCTGTCATCGCCGTAGCATACGATGTCGTCCATGTAGCACAGGACGCCAGGTAGGTCTTTCAGCATCTCATGCATTTTCCGCTGGAAGCATTCGGGCCCCAGGCTTATGCCCATTGGCAGTCTAGTGAAGGCCTTGCGTCCGAAAGGAGTGATAAAGGTGGTGAGCAGTGAGCTTTCAGGGTCAAGCGGCAGTTGAAAGAAGCCTGAGGAGGCATCCAGTTTTGAAAACCTAGTCGCGCCGTTGAACTTTGAAGTGAGATCTTCCAGTGTTGGAATTGGGTACACTTCTCTTTTGATGGCTTGATTCAGTTTCTTGTAGTCAACGGTGATCCTCACTCTGTCATCGGCTTTTTGAACCGGCACCATAGGCGCGCACCAGTCAGTGGGCTCGGTCACTGTCTCCACGATGCCTTGCTGTTCCATGCGCTCCAATTCTCGCCTGACTCCCTCTAGCAGAGGAATTGGAATTTTCCGTGCTGTATTCACAGCGCTAGGCACTGCGCCTTCAGCGAGCTTTATGGTGATTGGAGTAGTCTTCATCAGCCCCGTTTCTCCAAACACGCCTTCACTGATCTTGCTGACTTCGCCAGTGAACTGCAGTACTGCCAGCCGGGAGCTAGCCGAGCGTGACAGTAGATTTTCTGAGCATGTTTTCACAACATAGAACACCTCAGAGTGGAGAACTTTGCCTCTGTAGTGTACGCGAGCTTTCACTTTGCCTTCAACGTCAAGGATTCTGCTGACACTTCTTAAAGTGTTCTTGGCAGGCTGCAGCTGCGGTAGGCCAAGTCTCACGTAGTCGTTCCAGCTAAGGATGCTTACATCTGCACCAGAGTCGACTTTAAACTTAACTTTCTGCTTGTTCATGTCCGCTAGGATGGTCCAATGTGGGATGACATCTTCGTCAACATCCCCGACGAAAGAATATTCATCGGTTTCTTCAGCCTGCACGGATGGAGATGGCCATTCGCAGTTCACCTCTCGAGCTGATATACGAGAGAGGCACACGGCAGCGAAGTGGTCCCGTTTTCCGCATTTGTTGCAAGTTTTGCCTTTCGCGGGACATTCTCGGGGGCGAGCGTGGCGGTCATAGCCACAGTACTTGCATGCACCTTGTCCTCTGGTCTGCTGACCTCCGCCAGAAAATCTTCTGCTGCCACTGTGCTCATAGCGCTCGACTTCCGCTTGGGGGCGCCTGCACTGCTGAGATGGTACCGATGGCGGCCTGTGCACATCGATACGATCAACATTCTGCTGTGCTTCTTGTCCATTGCTCACATTCTGCTGTGCTTCTTGTCCATTGCTCACTATGTCCATGTTACGCATCATTGTCACGACCTTATCCAGGGTTATGTCTTCTTCCATGGCTCGGAGCTGAATTTTCATAGATAAGTCTTTGTTTTTCATGCCAGCGATGAGCCTGTCCCGGATTCGTTCTTGCTTGTTTTCAAAGTTGCAGTGCTCGGCCAGAGCAAACAAGCTGCGCATGAAACATTCGCTGCTTTCATTAGCTGCTTGGCATCTTTTTTTCAAACGCCTGGCGCTCGGCTATGAAGTTGCGCTTAGGGATGAAATAGTCATTGAACTTGTCTACTAGTATGTTGTAGTTATTTGCCTCCTCTGCCGGCAAGCTCAGTGTATGAACGACGTGTTCTGCTTGTGGTCCCATTGCGTAGATCAGGGCGGCGACTTGAATGTCATCTTCATCCTTGTGGAGGCCAGATGCCAGCCGATAGCGCTGAAATCTATCTCTCCACGCTGGCCATCGCTCTGGCGTCGTGAAGTCAAATTCATCTGGAGGACGGAATACTCCTGGCATGCCGCAAAGCTTAGTGTTAAACTATTCGACACTTGAAAGCAGCGTTCAGTGATAAGTCAAAGTTTACATTCGTTTGTCAACTAATCTTTCAATCAGAGTGCGCTTGTCTAAAAGATGCACATGCAATTCAAAAACATGTTAGTACCTTAACTTCTCGCTTACTTTATATCACCAGCTAATCATTAAACAAAACTATGGCTAAATTATTGTTTTTATATAAAACGAAACCCTGCCGGCTGCGCCATGTATCAAGTTGTGATAAACAGCTATGAGATTCGGGACGAGACTGTATTTACTGAATGCATCATAAGTAAGATTATTTTAGTATCACGAGCTATTTCGTGTTTCACACTATTTCGTGAGGCTCCGCCCGGAGGGCGGATCCACGATACACCCCCCTTTGCCGTTCGGCCCCTGATGGAGCTATAGCCTCACTGAAAAAACGAGCGTGCTGCACGTGGCGAGAGGAAGGCGATGATACCCAAGTTTAAGGTCCAAGGTCATAGATTGACCTTCCAGGTCAGGTCAAATGACCCAAAAGTCGGGAAAATCGGGACCTGTCAGAACGTCGTAAAGTGTGGCTGTTATGGGGTTTTCGGGGCGCTGATCACGAACATCATGTTAGTTTTGATCACAGATGATGTCTTTATGCATGTAGGCCAGGTCGGGCCGGGTCAGGTCAGGTCAACCAGTAAGGGTGCTGCCGGGTATTCATAGTGGGTGTCAACCACCACTGACAGCTTCGTACCACGTTACGAAGACACCGAAACTACTGCGTAAGTCTTCAAATGGCTGCTAAATTCGTAATTCAGCTCCAAAAACTAGCCTAGGAACATGTAAAACTCGAAAAGTGAACCAAGGTCATCAAAGGTCCTTCACGTAACCTTGACACCCTCCATAATGCACGATATCAACACCTTTTCACGTGTTTGAACCACTGTTTGAACGTTTAAACCACAAAAGACTGCAAACGCGCGGATAACGTGAGCCGACGGCCCGACATACGCCGAATTGCGATTCCGGCCAAACATGATCTCGAGAAATAATTCACAGGTCAAAGTTCGTTTGGGTCAGGGTCATGCAATTTTCAGGGTATGTGTAAATTTGATTAATTCGACGGTACTGAAAGGTTCGTCGCGATCAGGCGCTTTTTGCGCGAGTTATTCACTAAAAACCAAGGGGAGGGAGGTCCGTTCGACCCCCTCTCCCATAAGTGCAAGGGTTAAGTCCTGAGTCATGAGTTTTTTTTTCAAGAAAGATAAACATGCCTCCAGGTTTGTAGGCTGATTAGGTAATGCTATCTCGCTAAGAGCTTTTATTGGACCTTTCTCGGGGCTGCGTTTTATTTTCTTCAAGACTGGTAGGCTGTTGAAACGTGACGTGCTGCTAATGAATAGCAGGGCCTCATGATTCGGAACGCTCGAATCCTGAGCATCCAATCTGAGGATGCGCCGCTCCTCTACTCCGACGGCGCGCTTGGCAGGCGCGAATCGCTCCATCGAGTTGCTCTGCATTTGGTGCGCGCGCCGCGGCCTTCGGTGGCTCTGTCTGAGGCGCCGCGGGGTGGGTGAGCAGGCGCCCGTGGCGCTCCTCCCTGTGTCACCAGCAGGGGCCCTCACCACCCGAGCGGTGCCCTCCGCCCGGCGCGGACTGGCCGCCGGTTACCACACGCGGCCCACGGGGGTCATCGGCTGCCCCCTGTCCGAACGTGCTGCACGCTGGCCATGAAGTAGAACAAATCATGAATTATTTAGCGGCTTAATGCAGCGGTTGCGTGGTTTTCTTTGTACGCCGATGGGTGCAAGCCCATCTTCGCCTACTCATCCGTAAAGAAATGATATCCACTATAGCATATGCGTTACCACACGGGACTCATTTTCCACGCTTGGTTGAGTACCGCTCAGCGCCATGAGTGGTATCGTAAAATTCGCACGGATGTGCATTGTGCAATGCCATAGAAGGAGCAGGGAGTCAGGATGGGGTCATAGTCGTTTAGCGGAATGCCACGGGATGTAAGTATATGTATCGCCAGAAGCGATTGCGAAAGTTTCTGATCGTCTTCTAGAAACGTTTGTGTTGCGCAGGTGTGACAAAGCTGACGTTGAATCCTTTTCTTGGTCACCGCCGAGCCTTGGGTTCAGTTAATCGCGATCAGAGCTGTCACGTTATGTAACCTCCGGACTGACGCGACAGCCGAGCCACGGGTGTCGACCGCCAGAATGGGCCGCGTTCGGGCGCAAACCGCGGGCGACAAGGCGCGCCGTTCCGAGCACCCAGTCCGGGTCAGGGCTCACGGGGCGCCTGTGAAACGGTAGCACTTATATGGGACTAAATGGAAACGCAGGTGTACGGTGTTTGTTTTGTTTGTCCCTTAATTTTCTCTTGGTTTGTCTCCGCGTTTTGTATGTACGAAGATAACGTATGAAGTATAAACGTATCAGCGCGAGTTATTGATTTCGCTCTATTATCGGCCACCACCCTCTCATTCGTTACATTACCCGCGTTTGTTGTCTTTTGATGTTGGTAGACCTTCTAACTTGTATTTAAAGAGCAGTTCTCTCGAGATAAATGTTTAGACCATTCAAAACTCCGGTGCTTTTTACCTCTATATACGAAACATTTGGACCAATATGATATGTTGCAAGTGGATTTGACTAACAAAAGCTGGCATACAGATCAGCCTACTAACAGAGCTCTTCAGGATAGCGGTCTACTAACATTTGTGAAACAGTTTTTGCGCAATCACATTACGAATGTTGGGCGCGTCCCTCGCATAGCAGTAACAATTTCGGGGCGATTGCATCGCCTGGTGCTATCAAAGTAATTGCGGGTAGAAAAAACTGATGGCCTTACGCGCCATGTGTAGTGTCCCGCGTAGCTCTCCGTCGTTGGTGCCCTGGTATATACCAATGACTGGCTCCCAGTGCCAACCGATCCGTGAATGCGACTTTTGCGTGCTGTTGAGCGCGCAATGAGTTCATCACGTAGCTGCGTGCCCAGTCATCCGTCCCGCCCCTGAGCATATGTTACAGCGTCCAACGGCCAACCCCTGTCCTGCCCAGTGCCCAGTCTTTGTGAAGTAATATCAGGTAGCTGTTGCTTCGTGAAAAAAGGCAATAGCAGGTACTGTGCTGGCGGATAAAGGGGTTCCGATGGGCGTTTTCTTGCCTGAAGATGCACGGTTGACCTCAGCTCGAGTTGCTTCACCGAGTCTGCAAAGCAGTTGCATGGCCGCGGAGGCCGGCCGTGAAGCAAGCCGGCCGACCTGGCCTGATGGTCTGTCGGCCCCCGCGGGCGGCCGGGCCCCTGCACACAGGACAGGAGTCCGCCGGCCGGCGCCGGTCAGCCGGAGCGGGCCGGTTCGCGCTGCGCAGGACACAGAGAGGAGGACTCCGGAGGACACGGGGCCCGGCGCGGGGACGAGCCGCTGCCATGGGCCCGCCGCAGCGCGCTGTTGCAATGTAATAATTGTAATAGGGCGTCCCTGCTGAGCGTTGTCGTAACGCGTCCTTGACAGTCGGTTCTCCGGGGGGAATCCCCGATGGCCTCGGCGGGACACATATCGGCCGGCGGCGGGTGCCGTCTTCTCGGTGCTGATGTGTTCTGGCCGCGGTGACCCCGTGACATTTGACCCCTGTTCACCTTCGCTGGTGCCCGCTGACCCCAGCCGCCGGCGGGCGGAGCACCCCCGCCCGTGTAATGCCACTGATCCCCGGTGAGTCACCCGGCGGCGGGCGGAGCTCGGGCCACCCGACTGCGACCTCTGGTGACCGGCGGCCATCCTCGGCATGCTCCCCGATCCCCGGCTCACGGCCGACGCCCCCGCAGCTGTTTGGGTACGCCCGGCGAGATGTGGTGGCCGTGGATGCCGGCGGCGGCGCCCCGGGCGCTGGCCTTGTGCCGCGCCGAGACGGGAAGAGGAGGAGGCCGTGCCGATTTGGTGGGCGCCGGCGGGCTCGGCGCTGATGGCCCGGCCGACAAGTGCGCCCCCATCTGGGACAGGCGCTGATCGGCGCTCTTTATGAGCTGGGAAACCCCGGCGGCGCGGCGCCGTCGGTGTCCGCCGACTGTGGTCCGCGGACTCTGCGGGTCATGGTCTCCGGACCAGACCAGCCGTAACTCCGCCGACTGGCACTTTTGGTGCGCGCCCGGGTGGCCGCCTGCGTTACGTCTGTGTCACCGTCACTCCGCCGACAATTAGCGGGTCGTCAATGAGCCCCGTTTGTGGCGTCAAAGGGGCTGCTGCGCTGTCGTTCGTCTGCTCACCTGAGCGACGACGTGTCGAACGACTCTGCCGTCCTGTCAGAATCGGGAGCAGTCCCCGGGGTCTCCGGCTGCTGTCAGTGAGAAATGAGACTAACGCCTGGTCTTACTGCAATGACCTCGTTGCAATGAGTGTTGCAAAAGCAACGAGCTTAACACACACGTTGCTGTGACCTGGGGTACTCGTTAGGTTTCCCCCTTTTAGCTGAGCTACAAGCTCGACGGTAGTCCTATTTGGTCCAGCATTTATTAATTTGTACCGTGTGCGCGGGGACGCCGTCCTGGGCGCCGTCATCCCGCCGCCGTTTCCCACGCCGCTGGAGTTACACCACCGCCGATGATGGGTCATCAGTGGCCGGCGGCTGGGCTGGTGGCCGACAGCCGGGGTTGTCGGGGCCGCGGCGTCTGCTCTGCAGCGGGGCGGGCCGGGTCCCGGCCGGAGCGGCTGCCGGCCCGCCGCTGGCCCGTGACGCCGGACCCTGTTGGCGCCGCGTGCCGCGATGGATGGCCGATATCCGATCGGGGCAGAGATCGGCCGTGACTGCGGTCACAGGGCCTCGGACGTGCCTTCGGTCAGAGGGCGGTATCTGACCTCTGTGAGGGCCACATCTGACCTCGGGATCCGGTCAGAGGGCCGCGGCCAACCTGTCCCGGCCGTGGTGAGGGCGCCGTGCCGTCCGCTCCCGTGGGCGGCTCCGCTCCCTCGGGCTCCAAACTGCTCCGCCGGTGGCTGCTGATGGGGGCGGCCTTCTGACCTTGTCCCGTCGGTAATGAGAAAGGACACCCAGTGGACACCACCAACCGGCGGAGCACCACCGACCCCGGCGGGACACCCGGACTGGTGGCCTGGGTCGGACGGGCGCTGACGGCGACAGGCCGCCCGACCCGGCCCACGCACGGCTTCTCGGAGCGGCGCATCTGCTATAGTCGCCCGGGGGTGGACGGACTTACCGCCCAGCTTAGGGCTGGCCGGGCAGGTCTCCATGCCTTCAGGTGGTCTATTGCCGAGGTGGTTTATTGCGGGAAAGGGACTTGTCATTAGTTATCGCAAGCAGGTTACCGCAGCTCCAAAGACTTTTACAACTTTTGGCTACGACTCCAGATCTGTTATGATGCCTTAACTGGCATTTGGGTCGAATATTTAATCGAAACCATCGGAGCCTGAAGATCATGTGAGCTCTGATCAGCTATGCCTATTGCAGAATGGGTGGTGGTACAGAATGCCTTATGGGCTAACCAGTTAGATAGCTTACCCTTGGTCTAAACAATCGTCTCCATCAAATGTCACATCTGGATTGCAATGTGGAAAGTGTTTTCCCACGGCTATTACATCAATGGCACCTTTCGGCCCTGCCCTTGCTCTGTGTCTTTGCATTGGGAGCATAACTATCAGTCGCCGTTTTACCTCGTGTGGCGCTGCTGGGAGTTCGTAGCGAATGCGACCGTCTTTAACAGTTTTCGTCCGACGCTCTGGATTGTGCCAGCAGCTGCCCATGGTGTCATTGCTCACACCACCGGCGGCCTCTGCAGGCGGCGGCGACGACTGCTCGCGGAGCTGCGCAGTTCCCCCGGCCAATTTAGGCAGCGGCGCCGGCCGAGATGATACTAATGCAAGGTCACCGCCTTAGGAATCGCTGGATTAAAATACGGCGCAGCCTCCCATTGGACTTTCCTGGTGTTACGATTAGAGGACGACACAGGGCATACAGCCGCCCGTCCGCCAGCTGACGGCTGCCGACGAGCCGTCCTGCGCCGCGCCCCGGTCCGTGTGTGGCCGCTGTCCTTAGTCGGCCTCGGGGACGGTGTCGGGGGCTGGGCCGACTCCTCCCCAGTAATGGCAGCAGCTGCCCCGCCCCGGGGTCGTCCCTCTGACGCAACGGTTCGTACACGCAGGTCAGCGCCGCTGATGAGTGACGGCGTCTGGCGAGATGATGCGCGCCCATTTCAGAGGGGGGGGGGGGCGCAACCGGGCCGGCGCCGGATACAGGGACACCCGGACCCCTCTGTTTCTGGGTCAGTTTGCCAAGGCCGACCGGCTGCCTCAAATAAGTCCAAAACTATGATAATCCAAACGTGATAAATAACGGGGCGTTAGGGAACACCGTCACGGCCTGTTAGCCGAGCTGCCAGCTGTGAACTAGTTATTCCGAAATGGGCACAATATAGATCTACTCGGATTGTATTTTCGGCACGTATGTATGGTGCGGCTGTCGAAATGACTGTATTGGCTTACCGCCGTGGCCGGTGTAAAACCGTCGGAGTGGAGCGGCGCGGCCGGTCTGTGGAGGGGGGGGGGGGCGTAACGTCTGGGGGGGGGGGGTAAAGGGCGTGGCTTTACCGTAACGTCTGGGGGGGGGGGCGTAACGCTTGGCGATACGGCCGGGCCGTAACGTCTCCTGGCCAGGCCGCGTAACGTCTGGGGGAGGGGAAGGGCGAGGCTGGGCCGTATGCCGTAGCGTCTGGCGGCGCGGCGGGCGCGGCCGATCGGCACGGCGCCGCCGGCCGCTCAGTTGGCCGTGCAGCGTTATGAGCGTGTGGCGAAACAGAGCAGCCGAGCGTGGCCACCTCGGGGGCGCGCAGGTCGGCTCAGAGCACCGCACCGGCATACAGAACGTGGTTACTTACATGGCGAAACGCCGCTGCAGCGAAAGACCGCAGCGGGGAGGGCTGAAATATGGACTGATTACCCCGCAAAGGCCAGCGTTGGACAATCGGCATCCCCAGAACCCGTCCGACGCTATCGGTGCCATACACCCCCTTATCAGGGTGTGCATCGTGTGCGGGGAATGATGATACCGGAGGTGTAGCGGCGGCGCCCCAAGCCGACCATTACCCTCTGGAAAAGAACGGCGTAGCCTATGTGGGTAATAGCTGTGCTATTCATGAACTTGGTGTGTAATGTCATTTCCTACATTCTGATGGTTTTGTTAAGTTCTCAGGTTATTTGCCTTTACCTCGTACCGGTTTACTTGGTGTATCGTTCTGCCAATACGTCTGTGTGTCTGTCGTTGCATCTTAGTGACCTGTGACCCTCATCTGACCGCCGTTTCGTACTAGTGATACTACCGTGTTTGTAGTGGACATGTGACCTCATCAGGTCCGTACTGTCCGCGTTTGGTGGTGACCTGTGACCCTAACCATACTGTCCGCGTTTGTTGGTGACCCGTGGCCTGTGACCTGTGACCTCGCCTCTCCTCAGGTTCGTATCCGGGACGGTCACGAGGACGCCGGCCTGGCCGGCCAGACGGGCGTGGTGCGCAGCGTGACCGGCGCCATGTGCTCGCTGTTTCTGCCGGACGAGGAGCGCGTGGTGAACCTGACGGCCGACCAGCTGGAGCCGGTGCAGCCGCAGCGCGGCGACGGCGTCAAGGTCATCCTAGGTCAGTGGCCGCCGGCCGTCCCCCACCCCGGGAGTGTGTGGGGGAGGGGAGGGGGAGCTGTGCGTGAGTGGGTGCGTGTGTTTTGCTGCGAATACGGCACAGTATTCTACGGCTTGTAGAATACTGTGACCTATCCCACTACCGACCGGACAGACTCGGCGAGACGGCAACCCCATTGTTCGTGGAGAGCCTCTGATGTTTTATTCAGTTACCTTCCCGGGACAGTTTCGGGTCATTTTGTGTTCGTCCAGGGCGGAGCGGGGCGGGGCGGGGCGGGCCACCGGTCCAGCCGGCGCGGCGCCCGTCGCCGTTTGTAGGCCACGCCGGCCCATTGACGGCTGCCGACGGCCGGAGTGGTATAGGAGATGGCCTCTGGCCAGTGCGGGAGAGGGCCTCTGGCCAGTGCGGGAGAGGGCCTCTGGCCAGTGCGGGAGATGGCCTCTGCCCCCCGCCCGCGGCTGTGCACTGTGCGGGGTGCACGGTGGTGCAACGCGCGCCGCCCAGCTGCCCCCAGCCGTTGCGTGGTGCTCGCTCCATGAGCGGCGGCGGCGGGCCGTGACCAGCCGACCGGCGGCGCCTCCTCCCTGGCCACGGCGCCGGGCCCCTGCCTCAGCCCGCCGGCCCCCCTGCAATTCGACAAGTTTGGGCAGAAACGTTGCACAACGCCGCTAACGACGTCTGTAAATGATAGCAGTCCTTTGCGACATACGCTCCATTTTGCGTACGTATTACCTTACGGCGTGTAATTGGATTAACCCGCAAACGCAAGTCGGTCGGTGCTGTTGTGGCGTTGCGCTGCTCGCGCTGTTTGAGATGTTGGGCGTTTAATGGGAGGCCGACACGCACCCGGTCGCGGGCGGCCGGGCAGATGAATGAGGTGTGAGGTGGGGCGGTGGTCTGGATCGGGTGTGGGGTCAGGCGGTCGGCTGGGCGCCGTCCGTGCCGTGACCGTGGTCGGCGGGGTCTGCCGCTACCCGTGACCCGTGACCCGTGACCCGGCGCGGCGGCTCGCCGGCTGGCCGGCCGGCGTTGCTCAACGTGTGACCCCTGCACCGGGCCCCTGGTCCTTGGCGGCCGGCCGGAGGCGCTGTCCTCGATGGGCGGACGAGCTGCTCTGACCGGCTGGGGACGGTGCGTCGGCCCCCGGCCGGGGTGCAGTCCGCCGTGGGTCCGCCGGCCGGGGGTGCCCGCTGACCCGGCCGGGGGCACGGCGCCGCCGTCCCGCGGCACGCCCACAATTCTACACGGCGGCCCACCGTCCACCGCCCAACTGGTTATCGCTTGACGTAGTTCGCTGATCGCTCCACTCGTCATTGTTATAGATTCGATAGGGGCGGAAAAATCGAACGGAGCTGCTCCGATCACATTCATTTACCATTGCAATGTGACATTTTATCAATACAAAAGGTGAGCGCAAGCACCAGTGCATTGCGGTATCACCGAGCACGTCCTCCAAAAACTGACCGCTCTGGACGCAGAAGGCCATCTGGCCATCGAGTCGAGCCATGCTTGTACCAATTGTCGGGCCGGTGTGCTTGTCCTGACGGCGCCGGTCGCGGGTCACAGTTGAAGGACAGCCAGCTCGGTCGAACAGGTCTGTGAGGTCGGCTCAACTAATGAGTTCGATGCCGATGGATAGGCCCGGTGGGAAAACACTCGGTGGGCGGGCGGCCGGCCGGCGTGGTGGGCTGCCGGTGGACTGCGCATCCGACCAGTGAATGGCTGCGCATCCGACCAGTGAATGGCTGCGCATCCGACCAGTGAATGGCTGCGCATCCCACCAGTGAATGAGCGGTGATGGAAGTCACTTCTTTGGATCGGACCGTTCGGAAAAGAAATTGCACGCCGGAGATAGTCATTTTTGGAATGATTGCCCGATAAAAACTGGGCTGAATTAGTTTGTCTGATAACCTGGCTTTTGGGCGACATTTTGCCAGGTTGTTTGCTTGTCATGCATCGTTTTACCCAGGTCATTTAAAAGCCATGACTGGAAGGGCAAATAATTGTCTGCCGGCTGACGGGGTTTTTGTCGCTGATATTTGGGTGACGGACGGACGTTAGCAGTCGAGTTTACCTGTCACCCAGCTGTCAGTGGCCAATGGGGCGGCCCCGACCTTGTCTCCGGGCCAGTGCGGGCGCTGTTCTTCCCCCACTCGGGACCACGCCCCCACAGTTCGGCCGAACTCGCTGTCCACACGGTGATTTTCTCGCCGAGCCGGTCCAAAAAGACGTGCTGACAAATCGGCCTGTGTGGGGCGGCGTTTCCCGGGCCGCGGCTCGCCCGTCACACGGTCTGGCCGCTGTCGGCGCTCTGTGATCGCTGCAGCCGCGCTCCGCCGGGGTCGATCTGCACGGCCGGCGGCGCCGCTCTGCGCCGCGCGGTCCGCTCCTCTGCAGCAGGTGCCCGCCGCGGCGCCGGCGCGCAGCCCCCGTGACGGGAAAGCCGGCCCGACAATCGCAGTTCTTTTGTTGTGGTTGGCTTACCGTCACTGTGCACTGTGCGGTTATCTGCTCCGCGGCATTGTCGTGTCTATATGCGCGCACGAGTGAGTGCGATGCAAGTAAACGTTTATGTAAGTTGTTTATTGGAATGACACATCGCCTCTGTTCGCTACCATGCCATGCCAATGGCGGCATTGTCTGTCACTTTGCTAAGGTAGATAACTTAGCTAAGGTAACTGGGCGGGTCCTCGCTCGTTGCGCTGGGGTACTGACTGCCCACCCCTGTCTGCAACCCCGGGGCGTGGCGCGCGCACGGACACCCGCCGGAGATAGCTCCGCTCGGCTGGGATTGCACCCGTCCGCGTCTGCCGCCGCGGTCAGCCGTGCGCCGCAGTAAACACGCGAGGTCCGCTGTCGAAACGGGGGTCGATCGGCGCCGGCCGGTAGAGCCGCGCAGATAACTCTGTGGGTATACTCAGGCTGACGGGCTGTCTGAGGCCTGGGACACACTGACAGCCATTATTTCATACTGTCCGCTCCGTCCGCTACTGTTAACTACATAGTTACATACATACATAGTTAGTACATACCCGTTAGTACGGTAGGAGGCCCGGGGCTGTTTTGGAGCGGCTGATGATCCGCCCCGCCGACCGACTGATCAAAGGGTCTGTCCATCAAAGAGTGGTGGTCCCTGCTCTCCCCAGCTCCCTCGCCCAGTCCCACCCCCTCTCAGTGTCTACTCAGGTACTGCGCTGTGCCCTCTGCCCTCCGCAGCGCTCTCGCCCACTCCCAGCCACTCCCACCCCCTCCCAGTGTCTACTCGGGCGCCGAGCTCTGCCCTTGCCCTCCTCAGCCCCCTCGTCGAGTCTCAGAGCCAGTTGGTACTCGGTTCCGTCGCCGGCTCATTCCACCAGGGCCGACATTCCGATGGTCCGGGGCGTGACCCGTGTGACCGAGTGACGCGCTCTGCCAACTGTTCGAGAGGTGTGACTTGCAACGGGCGCCGACCCTGAGAGCGGCGACCGAGCATACGAGCGTTCCGGTCAGCGCCCTGATTGATTTCGGTGTTCCGCAGGGTGGGCAGGGCTGTCGCCGAGTTATAGATGGTGTCACAGTGCCGCTAAATTGGGTAAACGCCCGTGAGCCGTTTACGAGCGGCGGTGGCGGCGGCTCGTTTGAGCGCGCTCCGTCGAGCACCGGTGGCCTGGTTAGGTGTCAAACGAATAACGCGCCGGCGACCGAGTCCACATAATGGCACTTTGGCTAGATACACGGGGTTAATTGAGTGGCACGAATAGACCGAGGTATGTCATTTGAAAGCTGTTGCCAGAGGTCAGGTTTTTGATCAGATGTCGACGCAGATAATACACGCGGATTTGTGCAATTGGCTTTGTGCACAGGCTGATTTTGTTCCTGTTATCATCGTGGTCACAGCACAGGCCACTGCACACCATCGCTGCGCTGTGAGACTGCAGTGTCCGTTTGTGAGTCACCGTCCACGTTTCGACAGGTTGCCACTCGTGTCTGCCGTGTGGTGTGATGTTGAGACTGCCGTGTCCGAGAACCGGGGTCGGCGAGTGACGGCCGGCGGGTCGATCGTCCCGTACTGGACGTTGTCTGAGGCGTGTCAATGGCCGTCCTGTGAGAGCTGACCACGCAGCGGGCCAGCGCTGTACGACTGGACTGACCCGACACCAGCCCTGATTGCGTGCCAGGGTGTGGTCGGGCAGGTCGCCCAGGCGTGGCCGTGCACCGCACAGGATTGGCCAGGTATACCCCCGAGCAGGTCGGCTCAGGTCAGAGCGGTATACCCCCGAGCAGGTCGGCTCAGGTCAGAGCGGTATACCCCCGAGCAGGTCGGCTCAGGTCAGAGCGGTGTGACCCCATGCAAGGTCGGCTCAGGTCAGAGCGGTATACCCCCGAGCAGGTCGGCTCAGGTCAGAGCGGTGTAACCGGAGCAGGTCGGCTCAGAGCGGTGTGACCGGGCGGGGTCGTCTCGGCTCGGGTGTGACCGGGCGGGGTCGGGTCGGCTCGGGTGTGACCGGGCGGGGTCGGGTCGGCTCGGGTGTGACCGCCGCGCTCGGGCGCCGCTCGCCGCTGCGTCCAGCCGACCCAGCCAGGGGCGACGGGTGCAAGGTCGAGCCGAGCGGCGCCGGCAACCCGACCTCGCCGGCACCGCACTCTCTGGAACTGGCAACTGACGTCGAGACTCTGGCGAAGGCTGCCATTCTCGCCGAATTTTAGTCATAGCTAGCCGGGTGCCCCTCTGGTGTCACCGGACAGGCCGCTGCATGATTGATGGTACCTTTTGGCCATTCATGAAATGCATCGAGAATACCTCGGTCCGAATTATTGCGCGTCATTTCAATCGTTTCTCGGGATTTTGCGAAGATCAAATTATGTCCATCTCTTCGACTTTGGTCGTTATTGAATCCAGTTATGTCCTGCTTGAATTAACAATCGTAAAACAATGTTATACATTCGTTTGATGTTTTAATATCTGGTGTATCATCATTACATTTCTTTTTTACAGGACACTGGAACGGACCGTGTATTTCCAGTCCTTGTGGTTTGTGCTGAACAGTGGCGAATGGCAATTGGTCATTCTCTTTCCTTACGATCGGCTGGCCGTGCTCTGGCCGTGCCGTCCATCGATTTTCCTGAGTGATTACGGAGCGAGCGAAACGAGCGTAGCCTTTCGTAGATTAACGGAAATTTCTGAGTATGAGCGGCCGGCCGGCCGTGTTCACGTTTTTGCGAGGCTTTTATCTCCGCAACCACTTCACCAATTTACATGCGATAGTCTTTGTAGGGTAGCTTCATTCCTTCTACCAAGCATTGGACTATTCCAGGTGCATGTGGGTGACCCCTTATGCACATGCCACGTGCAAAACGAAGAGGTGTCAGTTTTGTAACAATTGCAATATCTGTGTAACTGCTGGGCCGATTGCGCTGAAAATTGGCATGCGAAAACTGCGAAAAGAGTATGTTTCAGGCTTTAGGCACCCACTAGGCAATGCACATCCATGTGTCAAAGTTGGGGAGCTGCTGCACGTGCGCACATCCAGGGGTCGATTCCAGATCTTGATTCCAGAACGGCTGAACCGATTGCGCTGGAATTTGGTACGTGGTTACTGGAATTAGGGACCGGTTAGTAGGGTGCCGTGCAAAAGTCAATCGGGACTCATTTTGCACGTGCGCACGTGCAGGGTGCCGTTTCCAGATCTCGAGAACGGCTAGGCCGATTGCGCTCAAATTTGGCACATCGCTAGGGACCGGTTAGTAGGGTGCAGTGCACAAGTTAGTTGGAGGTACCCCCTCGCAATTTCGCACATGCAAGGACCACCCTCTTGCTCGCTCCGTTGGTCGCCGCAAAAGGCGTTTTACTGATGAAATTAATTTTCTTTTTTAGTCCTCAAACGAGCCGACAAACACTTATATATGCGTTACAAACACTTTTGCCGCCAGAATCGCTGTGAAAAGTGTTGTCCAAACTGAAGTGTCCGGTCGGCTGGTGCTCGATCTCAGCCGGTCCCGTTCCGACGCGGGCCGGCCCCCTCACGGGACCCTGACCTTACCGCGGTATGTGCGACCGCCGAGAGGAGGAAATCTCCCCCAAAATCCAGCAGAAATCACCCGTCTGCGCGGCCGCCACCCACGCGGGGAGCCAAAAAACGCCCTGCTGCACGGCACAGTGGCCGAGACCTTCATCTGGGCAGCGCCTCCGGGAAGGAAAAACGCCGAGCCGCCGACCTGCGCAGTGGCCCAAATTTCAGCCGCCCCCCGCTATCTGCCCGTTTCGCGAGAAAACGTCGCTGCAAACAGTCTGATAAAGTACAAACAAACAAATGACCACAATGGTGACTGTGCCGTGCAGCCGGGAGAAAAACCGCTGCGATTGCCTTGGGACGGATCAGCTCCAATTCAGGAGGTGAAGGTCTGTTCGCGTCGGCCCGCGGATACTGCGCGTAGTGAATGCACGAGCGCCGGCTCTTTCATTCACCTTGTGCACCAATGATGGGGCCAGTTTTTCACACACCGTTTTGAATGAGATACAGACACATTGTTATTTGAAGTGCGCCAAGACTTCCGTCGTTTTCAGCGCATTGGTCTTCAATCTTTTTTCGGCTGTGTCGCGCGCATTATTATAAGGCCGTCGGGTTGTCGGCTGGCTGTCGCTGCTGCCGGTGGCGGTTTTTCGGCGGGCGCCGCGGCTGGGCTGGGCAGCGGCTCGGTCCCAGCGGTACCACAAGGCTCAGATGCAGACCCGCCGCCGCCAGTCCCAGGGGAACTGCCGCCGGCCCGGCGTGTGAGTCCGCGCCGGCCCGCTGCTGCCGGGGGACCCCGTGCCCCCGACCACACCGTGAGAACGGGCCGAAGGACAGGTGACCCTGGCCCTCCACTCACGGAACCTGACCCGCCGGGCGCATATGATCCCGTGGCCGACGGCCCCGTGAAACCACAACTACCTAACGAAACTGACCTGACCGCCTTGTGGCAGGCGATGACGGGTTACCCTGGCCGTTCACTTACTTAACCTGACCTGACCTGGCACCCTGTCGGCAGGCGAGGACCGCGAAGCGAGCGGGGTGCTGCTCTCCATCGACCACCCGGAGGGCGTGGTCAAGCTGGACCAGGAGGAGGTGAAGATGCTGCAGATGCGCTACCTGTGCAAGCTGCACGTCTGAGTGCCGCGCGGGCCGGGCGCCGCTCCTTCTCCGTCTCTCCCGGCCGGTGGCCGTCCGCGACCGGTCGGCGGCCGCGGCCGGGCTTACTACATATGTTCTGCGCGCGTGCGGCGGTGCTGGGAGCTGTCTGTGTCTGGGGCGGGCCGCCTCTGCTACCGAGCTGTCCGCCAACGTCACTATCCAATACACACGACCTTAGATCGCCAGTGTTTTTCCGTCGTCATACCTCGTGTTCCAGGGCTGTGGCGGGGAACATGGGTTCGGGCTACAAAGGGCTGCAGCGAGTGATCGGTACCGGACGATACGGAACACGTTCACTGTACAGGGCCTTATGGGGTGATGAAAAAGAATATGGGCTAAGGGGGTTTAAACCGTAGTCCATGCGAGAAAAGCCAGTGGGCCGCGAGGATGAGGCTCATATTAGGACCGATATCCTTATATAGGGATCGACAGGAGCGTTCTCACGGGTGGATACTCCCGATATCCCGTACCCTCCCTAACCGGATGGCGGCATTTAGGGGTGGAACGCGCTGTAAACTAGGTCACCTTTTTGTAGGCATCCATAGATCGGGGGAGGCGAATCAAGTTAGTGAAAACCGGTATATATGGATAAGATCATAGAAGCCAAACAGTGCTACCAAGTGTGCGAACACATCAACTGACCTGTCATGACTCGTCCTCTCTGGGCCGGGTGCGACGGGCCCCACCCAGCGGGCGGCGAGAGAACCTCTGTGGATGTTGGGGGCCAGGGGCGACATGACTCAGTGGGTGACGGGCCCCACCCAGCGGGCGGCGAGAGGGCCTCTGTGGATGTTGGGGGCCAGGGGCGACAGGACTCAGTGGGTGACGGGCCCCACCCAGCGGGCGGCGACAGGGCCTGTATAGAGGGACAATCTGGACAGGATGCGATGGGCGATGAGGAGAGATAACAGGACTCCTGGGAGCGACTGGGGATGCCAGGACTCCGGTGGGTTGTCGGGCGACTCCGGACTCCTGAGGGGACTCGGTTGTATCGGGCGTCAGGAATCTGATGGGTAAGGAGAGCGACTGAAGGCCCACTGAGGGCTGGAGAGTCATAACCGTCCGTAGCTGGTGAGTGCGAGTACCTACTAGGCGTAGCAATACGAGCATCCGCACCAGGCCGTTGGCATCCAAATAATGGGGCATGCCTCTAACTGCGGGTTAGCATTAATAGCTAATGAACTACACTGAGAAAAAAAATTATTCCCCAGGGGTGTTTTACGGGTGTCAGACACCATTGGAGGTGTCATCGAACACCCAGATTGGTGTTGAAAAATGCTGTTTAGGGAATCATTAAGGTGTACAACACCACGATGACACCCTTTCAAGTGTTCGTTCGCATGCGAGCGTTTAGATATACCTTAATGGGATTCAGCATGACACCTTAATAGGTGTCAGACACCCACACCCATCCGGGTATCAAACACTCTAAGGTATCAAACACCCTAAAAGGTGTCAAAAATGTTCTTTTAAAAGCATCTGACACCCTTATGATGCCTTCACAGGTGTTGCCATTTATTAAAGCGGAATGTTAAAAGTGTCCGACACTGCTAGAGGTGTCACATTGACACTTGCAAAAGGATCTGACACCAAAAACAGCATGAAAAAATGAGGAAAAATATTCCCATGGGGTGTCTCACGGGTGTCGGACATCATTGCAGTGTCATATATAACGCCCAGATTGGTGTCAAAAATGTTGTTTTGGGAATCATGGAGGTGTACAACACCACGATGACAATCTTCAAGTGCAGCGTTTAAACACACGTGGGATTCAGAACGACACATTAATGGGTGTCCTACACCCAGGGCTGCGGAGTCGGAGTCGGAGTCGGAGTCGGTCGGAGTCGACAGTTCTGACCGGAGTCGGAGTCGTAGTCGGAGTCGATTTTGGAAACCGGAGCCGGAGTCGGAGTCGGAGTCACCGAAAAATCCATCGACTCCGCAGACCTGACAGGGCTGCGGAGTCGGGAGTCGGAGTTGGAGTCGGTCAGAGTCGATAGTTCTACCCGGAGTCGGAGTCGGAGTTGTTTTTTGGAAGCCGGAGTCGGAGTCGGAGTCGGAGTCACTGAAAATCCATCGACTCCGCAGCCCTGCCTACACCAACATCCATTCGGGTGTCAAACACCCTAAACCATCAACACTTCAAAAGGTGTAAAAAAATGTTCCTTAAAAGGGATCTGATACCCTCGTGATACCTTCACGTGTGTTGTCATTTGTTGAGGAACATTCCAGCATGAGTCATGAAATGTTTGAAAGCTGTCGTGTATTCGAACCCAAATCATCACATAAATTGTTCTGACGTCACTTGTGTTAGGAACCAAGGATGCGGTGTCTAACGGATTTTCAGTGACTCGGACTCCCGCTCTGTCTTCCAAAATGGACTCCTATTCCGGCCAGAACTGCCAACTCCATCAGACTCCGACTCTGACTCCGTAGCACTGCTAGAAACCACAGCAGGTCCAGTGGTTTGAATCATTACCCAATCAGCAAGCTGCATTGTGTGACGTCATTTGTGTGCCGGTCACGGCGTCAACCATGCGAAGATCAAAAAGCGCCACCTTGCAGGAAAGCCGTTAGATTTCAGTTGGCGGCGGCTGGCCACGTGGTGCGTGTGCGGTGTGAGTGATGGCAGGGCTTTTTTGAATTTATGTGGATATAGTGGCGCCGAACGTTGTTCGCAGTGTACTTCTTCAAGTGATTGTGCGTTAATGATAATGTTTAGCTTTTATTTGTAGCTTGCTCCGTGTTTATTCAAATGACGAGGCGGGCGGTACTCGGTGAAATTTGAAGTCTGGAGTGAGGATGACAACACAGCATTGCACCATGGAAACGAAAGCAAGTGAACTGCGGAATAACATCTGGTTGGAGATAATCGACGGTTAATTATCATTGTTGAAATGCGAGCAACTTCTCACTGTGAATGGACCCGATGTGTTTCGGTGAGTTTTCATTGGATTTCTCCATAAATATAGAGCCCATATTTTTTTGCACTTTATAGTTTGTTGCTGTATACAAGATAGGAATGCCATGTTTGTATGCGATACCTATGCCTGTTTGAACCAATAAATGTAAGAATGTGTCGACACCTTTTTTGGCATCCAATGGACACTCTCGTAACACCTTTAAGGGTGTGTACCAAACTGCACCTCGCTGGGGTGTCAGACGGGTGTCACTTAAGACACCAATACAGGTGTCATTGGGAATCAAACACCGGGTGTCTGACACCCTTTTGGGTGTGCACCCAAAAGGGTGTCAGACACCTAAAAGGGTGTCAGACACCCGGTGTTTCATTCCCAATGACACCTGTATTGGTGTCAAAAGTGACACCCGTCTGACACCCCAGCGAGGTGCAGTTTGGTACACACCCTTAAAGGTGTTCCAGGGGAATAATTTTTTTTTCTCAGTGTAGCTATAGAACGGCTTGAGTTTGAGCCCAACTGCCCATGGGCTAACTATGGAACGATTTGAGGTGCGGCCGTGTGTGTTTGTATGTGGTCGGGAGGAGGTGTTGCGGGTCGTTGGGACACGCTGACCGGTGCGGCCGTGTGTGTTTGTATGTGATCGGGAGGTGTTGCGCTGACCGGTGCGGCCGTGTGTGTATGTGGTCGGGAGGAGGTGTTGCGGGTCGTTGGGACACGCTGACCGTGCGGCCGTGTGTGTTTGTATGTGATCGGGAGGTGTTGCGCTGACCGGTGCGGCCGTGTGTGTTTGTATGTGGTAGGGAGGAGGTGTTGCGGGTCGTTGGGACACGCTGACCGGTGCGGCCGTGTGTGTTTGTATGTGGTCGGGAGGTGTTGTGGGTCGTTGCCCGTTGAGACACGCTGACCGGTGCGGCCGTGTGTGTTTGTATGTGGTCGGGAGGAGGTGTTGCGGGTCGTTGGGACACGCTGACCGGTGCGGCCGTGTGTGCGCCCGGCAGAGTTTCGGCCACAGTATGCGCCACAGCGTCCGGTTCGACGTTGTCCGGCCCGAACAGGAGCTGGCTCTCATGGCGTCCCAGATCACAACCATCTTCACCCGGCGCACGCAGGCGCTCAAGGTAACGCCGCCACTGCCGCTGACCGCATGTGTACTCGGTAGGTATGTTATATCCACCTTCTCTGCGTAAGATTTTCAGTTCGCCGGTAATATTCAATGGTGCACGATAAAATCAAGTGGTTTGCCCATTGACGTCGTCTTCGGTAGTCGGTACATGCTGCACATAATCTGCATCATAGCACGACTGAATAAACTAGGTGTGTGAGGCAGGAAACACATGAGTAAATTGTGTTTTTTTTTCTATTTCACCTACCACCACTGTTTCTGACGGATGTGTGCCGGTGTTTGTTGCCGGAGCGCCGCTGAGCGCTCACTCCTGCCGCCCGCCGCCAGGACATTGTTAACCGGGCCGAGAGTCTGACGCTCACCTACCGCTACGAGAAGGACCTGCAGCTGAGCGACGAGGGCGTCATCGAGGACGGCGCCGGCCGGCCGGTGCTCGACGCGCCGCTGTTCAAAATGGCGGACCACACGGCCGACAGCGGCCAGCTCTCGCCCAGCGAGACGCTGGGCCGCGAGGTGAACACGAGCCGCTCGGGGGTGCACACCCCGCTCGAGGTCTACGAGGGATGTGAGTACCCAGAGAGCAGCGGCCGACGGGCCACTCGGTCTCCCCACCAACACCACCGACTCTGGCTTCACTGCTCTGACCCCGCCGAAACGGACGCCGACTCCGGCTTCACTGCTCTCTCCGGACTGTCCCCTGCTCGGCAGTCCTCTGTCCCCTGCTCTGCAGTCCTCTGCCTCCCGCCGCGGCCCCCTCCACTGCCTCCCCCGCCAGTGAACCGTCGGCCGGACCCGCCGGTGCCGCCGACCCATACCAGTACTAACCGACCCCGTCTTGCCCCAGGGTTTTTTGCCAAGTACAAGCGCCAACTTGTATTCATGGATGGTATGTGCCGCATGCGCCGCCGCCCGGTCGGTGACGTTGTGCCGGCCCGACCCGGCCCCTGTAGCCAGTGCAGCCTGTCCTGTGTCCCGGCCGCGCGGGCCGCCAGTAGTGTTCCCCTCCCCGGGTGTGCAGCGCGCAGCCGGCCCGCAGACTGTGGCTCGACCGCTGACCGTGACGTCCGGAGACGGTGGCACCGCGTCCCTCACACACGCGCACAGCTAGGTCATGTCGGGCCGGCGATCGATCGCCCTGGGACACTTCTAACCGCCGCCCCTCGTACAGAGACCGCTAGTCGTGCGCCCTTCCGAACAGTGGGACCGTGCTCACCCCACGCTCATTCATAATCACATCCAAAGCAATATGTCGTCTTTCGCACATAATCAGCTAACAAGTCCTACAACTTGACAATATCTGAGGTAATTTATGTTGCCTAAATCACGCATTACTTTCAAACTTCCCGAACTCTCGACGCAGAGAGCAAAGTTTGCTTCGTTTATTTTCAAAGAAGTTGGAGTTTTCATATCTCCATATAGATGTTTTTGTTCGATACTCGTATAAATGCAATATGAATGCATCCTTTGTAGAACCATACACATTGTCGGTCAAAGTCAATCTTTAAGTAGGAAATTTTGTGAACTAAAACCTGCGTACAAAATACGAATATCGTCTGCACCCTGTGTAAATTCATTGCATCCATTTGCTGAAACACTTTCACTGAGCATTATTCGATACATATCCCAACCTTTTGGTCTTGAGCCTTTGTATTTTAACCCTCGCCCGTATTGCTGTTTTGCCAGCTGCGAAAGTATAGGGGAGGGGGGGGGGGGTCCGTTGGACACCCATTGCCGTTTCGCCCTTGATCGCTAGAGCTTCGTGGAAAAAAAGGAGTGGGCTGCCTGTGACGAGAGGAAGCCGATGATACCCAATTTAAAGGTCCTAGGTCATTGATTGACCTTCCAGGTCAGGTCAGTGACCCAAAAGTCGGGAAAATCAGGACCTGTTAGAACGTCGTAAAGTGTGGCTGCTGTGGGTTTTTTTCGGGGTGCTGATCACGAATATCATGTTAGTTTTGATCACAGAAGATGTCTTCATGCGTTTAGGCCAGGTCGGGTCAGATCAGGTCAGGTCATCCGGTAGGGGTTCTAACGGGTATTCGTAGGTGTCAACCGCCTCAGACAGCTTCGTAACGTGTTACGAAGGCACCAAAACTACTTCGTGAATGTTCAAATGGTGGCTTAATTCGAATTCAGCTCCAAAAACTAGCCTAGAAACATGTAAAACTCGAAAAAGTGAACCGAGGACATCAAAGGCCAATGATTTGACCTGACCTTCAGGTGACCTCGACACCCACCCTAATGCATGGGAGCAACATCATATCGCATGTTTAAACGCTTGAAACCACGAAAAGACTGCAAACGCGCGGCTAATGCGAGCCGAATTACGCCGAATCACGATTCCGGCCAAATATGGTCTCGAAAAGTAGGTCACAGGTCAAAGGTTATTTGGATCAGGTTCATGAAATTTTCAGGGTAGGTGTAAAGTTGATAAACTCGAAGGTACGGTAAATTTTGTCGCGATCGGCCGCTTTTTGCGCGAGTTATTCGTAAAAAACCGAGGGGTGGGAGGTCCGTTCGACCCCCTTCCCCCTATACGGGCGAGGGTTAAAGGGACCCTCCCACCTTCAAAAAAGTTAATGAATTGGCATGAAAGTGATGTTGCTCGGTTCAGAAAGAGCAAAAACGAATATCTACCAAATTTCATCGAAAAATATTCACCGGTTTTCAAGATATTAGACTTTTACTTTTGTTTACTTTTTGGGATCTCCGCTGTTCCTAGCGACTTTATTTCAAAGTGCGGCATTTGTTGCGCGCAAAGCAGCATATACCACCGCGTGCTACAAAACGTTTTAGTCAAACATTTAACGGACGTTCGAAAGCCTGATGACGTCATCAGATTCCCGTAATGGTTAAGAGATAGGGACCACGCTGGTCCCACCCTGCAAGTAAAGGGAAGAAATTTCTTGAACACCATAAAGCTGCGGGGGTTGCGACCAAGATAAATGGTGGTTTCTGAGCCTGGCCGCAAACTTGGCTATCTCAACTCAAAACTAATGTTAAGGTGGGAGGGTCCCTTTAACCCTCGCCGGACCTTTTGGTTTTCTACATACGCCCCGGCCGAGGGGGGGGGGCGGGTACGACCCCCCCCCCTCGCCGTTTCGCCCCTGGTGGAGCTAGCGCGTCGCGGAAAAAACGAGCGTGTGCGCCGTTACGAGACGCAGAGATTGGTACCCGATTTTAAGGTCCTAGGTCAACCGGTGACCTCTGAGGTCAGGTCAAGTGCCCAAAGGTACGGCTCAGTTTTTGGTGAATAACTTCGCGGAAAATGGCCGCAGAGCCGCGATTTTGGCAGCATCGTGTTCGCCTCGCTCAGGCGCGTCGAATGATATACTTTTTGTTCGGGTCAGGTCAACTTGGGGTGTTGACCTCAGGTCAAGGTCAGGTCAGCACCCTAAGGTCACGAAGTTGGTCGAAAGGGGTCATGTCGCATATCATTCGATTCGGCAGGTCTTTCTGAGTCCATTGGTGGCTTTCCCGGCTCGCTAGCTCAATTTGATCAAGAGTTATTGACGAAAAACTAATATGACCTTGATGACGTCATAAATGACGTCACGAAAGGTCAACATTGCAAAAGTGACGCATCTAACCTTGCAAGGAGTGCATCAAATCACGATTCTGTGTGCTTGAGATAGTTGGAGATCGTTCCCGGCGCCAGAATAGCAGTTTGGATTTTTCCCCATTGACTTATAATGGTGAGGTCACGAAAATGACCTGACCTCATATGACCTTTAGGAAAAATCCGAGATATACAAGTTGTGAGACTCATAATGGATACTAGATCCTGCAAGTTTCATTTCCCTGTGACATCTCCTCTGGCAGTGAGGGCGTTGCGAAGTTGCGACATCTGAAGACCGTGCAGAGGTTCACTTATGACGTCATAGGTCAGTGACCTGACCTGACCCAAAAATGCGGTTGGTGTCAAAAGATGCGGCTTGGATCAAAGGTCAGGTATGCCAAGTTTCAGCTCTCTACTGCCGGCGTGTTCGGAGCTATCGCGAAAAAAAACCCTATGGGGGGGGGGGCGGCACCCGCCCCCCCCCCTCGGCCGGCGAGGGTTAAATAGACAGTGCCGGGGGGGCGGGAGATCGCGGACAGAGTTGTCCTGCCAGCTCCTGCCACCGTAATGCACTGCTGTGGGATGGTGTCGCCCGTCGCCTAAGTGCTGCCAGGTGGCCGCCCGCCGCGCCGGGTCGGATAGCTGTGGAGGGTGATGGTATGGGACGGCGGCCCACATGGGGGGGGGGGACGATGTGGGACTCAACCAGTGGACGGCGGCCATTACATGCAATTTATCGGCGATGTGGTATACCAATGCGTACAATCTACAAAAGTCAACGATGAATGCATTGAAAACTCAACAGTTAATCAGAAGTTTGGTTGCATCCATTGATGAATTCTCCAAATTTGACATTGATTGAATTCACCCTGGCTTAAACTTCGCCAAAGAGCTCCAAAAAAGACGAAATGATTTTTTCTTAGAACCATATGCCCGCAAGTATCTACAAAATTCGTCAATCTTCATGTTCCAGAGCAGGTATCTTCTTAACGTAAAATAGGCCAGACTATTGTAACTTTGGGGTGCCCATTCAGCGAATATGATTGACCTATGGATTATGGATAAAATATGGCAGATTTTCATCAAAATGTAACTACGGCTCCCTCACAAACCTCGGGCACATTTTTTCCCACGCCGCGCCTCCCCCTCCGTGCACGGGGGCCGGGCGGGCTGACGACCCTCCTTCTCGTGGCCCCGGGCTGTGTACAGTACACATCGGTCTTGGCCGGCTGACCTCCGGCTCCCCCCCCCCCCCCCCCCCGGTGAGCTGGAGCCGGTCGGAGCTGCGGGCCGTCGGTGTGTGGCCGTCCCGCGCCGCCCGGCCCTGGCAGCGGCGCCGCTGCACTGATGCCTGTCTCACCGTGCCGTGTCGCGCTCGATGTACCACTGTGCACCGGTAGCCCGCCGCCGCCGCCTCCGGCCCTGCCCTGCCCTGCCCTGCCCCTGGGTGTGTCACAGTGCCCGTGGACGATCGGCCTCATCGATGTGTCACTATAGTTGATGTGGATCCTTTGATGTGTTACCGTAGTTACTTGTTTCACTGTATTAGACTATCTGTACGGAATCCCAGTGAAACTTAAGTCGAATCACCTGCTGAGTGCACAGTCTTTTAGAGACCAAGTATCTTCCTACGATGTCATGTCACATGATTACTTGTTGCATCAACATTTGTTTCCAAAGATCGGCACAGGACTTAAACAATGCTCAATTGAAATCTAAGAAGGAATCGTTGTGGTTAAATTTAACTCAGATATTATAGGATTAAATTGGACTTACTCCACAAGAGAATCGTTTTCGGTCGGAGCTTTCGACATGTATTACATGTCCTCTTCAGCGAAGGTCGGTAATCGGGGCGAAAATAAAACGTTCGGGTCGAATCGAATCGCACAAGATGTCGGTGAGCTGCGCAGAGTTATTTCAGGCCGCTTGAATTATAAAATAAGCAAGCCTGAAACACGTGACGACAATAAGAGTACACTCAATGAGAAAGTCTACCAAAAAAACACGAACGCATACCACACTAATAAAATCCTAAAAAATATAGAAATCAATACATACTATCTCGGTACAGAAATATAAAACGTTATACATACCTATAAATACCACAAAAGTTAAAAACTACAAAGATGCTAAAGCAGGTGGGGTACAAAAGTGTAAAGAGATCAATATAAAAAACACTATCACACGATATAAATGTTTAAAACACTATAAAACTACTGGCAAACACGACGAATTATTGGCAGCCAGCGGTCTTGCAGCAGCGCACCTGAGTTTCTGTTCACATTCGCATCATTAGGCGACACCAAGACGGCCTCCCGCCGTCCCACAGTCCGGATGTACGCCGACTCGAGCAGCAGTCGCATCTGGTAGTGGCTGGCTCGATTTAGTACCTTGACCTCATCGAAGGCAGGTGAACAATCCCTGTGAGCACTGAAGGCCGATGCGTTGGCTCTCGAGCGAACAGCTCCAGTCCAGCTCTCCCGGTGTTCTCTGACTCTGGTTCCCAGCTCACGGTCTGTCTCGCCGATGTAGACCACATCGGCGACGTAGACCACATCCGACATCTTGTGCGATTCGATTCGACCCGAACGTTTAATTTTCGCCCCGATTACCGACCTTCGCTGAAGAGGACATGTAATACATGTCGAAAGCTCCGACCGAAAACGATTCTCTTGTGGAGTAAGTCCAATTTAATCCTATAATATCTATTTGCTCTCCACACTAACATGTCTCTAAGTCTATTTAACTCAGATTGTGCCGAATAAGCCTACGATTGTGAAATACACTGGCTTGCTTATTATGGTTTCTCGAGAAATGCACGCATACCCCAATTTAGGCGTCCTGAATTGCACGAGGCCTGGTTTTCCCTTTTCTGAACATTTACTTAGAATTTGGGTTTGGTTTCATGGATGGGTTTCCAGTAATTGATTTTTAAAGATCGGGAACTTGGTTGATTGACTGACCCTGGAATGAATTTGGTTAAAAACGTAAGCGCTCAAGGCAGCGAGGAGTCGCCAGCTCTCCTTCTTGGGTGCACTCTCCGTAAACTAATTACCTTTCTATCCCAGAAATGCTAACAAGCGAAATCGTTGTGCTTAAAGTATATGTCTTTTTGCGTCTTAAAGCATCCATAACTCTTCGGAAATTCGTCATAGCTACATCACTGTTAGAGGTCGCAATGCATCGTGGCAATTAAAAGCATCAACGCCCAATCCTATCATGTATGTGTTACCTGTGCTATTCTGTTATCAGGACTGGGTAATGAGCTGAGCAGCAGTGAGTGTAGCACGTAATGAAGACATTGACTGTGTGACTGATGCCGATGGCTGTTGGTGATGTGACTGCCGTCTCCCCCTCCCCCTCCCCACGCCCATCTCACAGCAGAGATGGTCCCATTCCCTCTCTACCCGACATACGGGACGTGGCCGGACCTCTCAGCGCGGCACTGAGCTGCTGACTTGCTCCCTCCTTCCCGGGCCTAAACCATAGACATCACCGCCCGCCTTACATACTTCCGCGCGCACAGTCATGAGCTCACTGTCTCCCCACTTTCTCTTCCCGCCCTGAGCAGTGATCTGTCCACCCCTCTGGCTGTCCCCCTGCCCGCCCCTCTGACCGTTTCCCCCTTCCCGCCCTTCTGCCCGTCCCCTCCGCCCGTCCCCCTGCCCGCGCCCTTCTGGCCGCCCCTGCCCCCCCCCCCTGCCCGCCCTCCGCCCGTCCCCTGACCGTCCGCCCGGCGCGCGCAGACGTGGACGTGCTGAACGGTCTGCGCGTCACGGACGGCGTGGACGAGACGTTCCGCGCCAACGCGGCGCGCGACCCGCACATGAGCTGGCAGTACCTGGGCACGCAGCTGGGCTTCCTGCGCGTCTACCCGGCCACCTGGTGGCAGCCGCCGCGGCCGGCGCTCGACGTCGACCTCTACGACGTGCGCCGCCGGCCCTGGTACATCGAGGGCTCCGTCTCGCCCAAGGACGTCGTCATCCTGATGGACATGTGAGCAGGCGCCGCCCGTGCGCCACTCACCCGGGGCGGTCTCGAGCCGAACGGTCCGATATCGGGGGTTGTGAACTGAGCCAGACCCTGAGTCCTACCCGCACTTCGTTCTGGGAAGGACCCGGTCTTTATAGTCACCACGGGTCATCTATTAGACAGTCATCACTACTGCCTTTGACTGCATCAAATGTAACGAGTTTTCGCTGTCGTACTGGGCCGTGTATTGTCTTGTATTGTACATATATACATTACGGAGTTCGTTGTCGTGGGTCGGAATCAGCTCATTCCGAAATCCGAGACGGTTTGTTCGTTCAAACATAAGAATAGGGTAGGCTTTTCTTGGACCAAGTGGACCTGACACCTTCGTACAAAGTGACACTGACATGTGACAATAGTCTTGTGTCGGCAGCTCTGGCAGTGTCCACGGGCAGACCTTTGAGATAATGAAGATCGCCGTCAAAACAGTGCTCAACACGCTTGGCGAGAACGACTACGTCAACATCGCCTGGGTGAGTGTCGCCGGCGGGCCGGGGCACGGGGCGGACTGCGGGGCGGGACACAGGGCATACGTCGTACAGGGGCCGGAATCTGTGTGTCTCTGGACTAGTCTACTGCCTAAACGGAGCGGAGTGCTCAACGGCTCATGTTGGGCTTCGATGGCGCCTGTATTCTGTGTCGTCACGAGGAGCGCGCTGTCGAGCACCTTCCACTCACACTGAGCCGTTAATGCTGACCGCTGCTGTTCGATGCTACTGCTGCTGTCACCAGCTGCTGTAGGCGCGGAGCGCTGTCCTGCTGGCCGCTGTGAATGTGTGTGCGGTGTGTGTCGACTGACGCGTGCCGTCCGTGCCCCGGCAGTCGACCAACCAGGTGGGCTGGGTGAACCCGTGCCTGAACCGGCTCGTGCCGGCCACCATGATCAACAAGCGCGCGCTGGCCGCCGCCGTCGACTCGCTGCAGGCGCGTAACACGTCCGACTGGTCCAAGGGACTCGACTTCGCCTACCGGGCCTTCATCGACGTGAGTGGGCCGGGCCGGGCCGCCGAGCTGTTCAGACACCCACGTCCCCCGCTCACCGGCGGGAGTTAGCGCGGGCTGTGCGCCGTCCAATCAGGGACGGCCGACATTCAGCTGGAAAATGTAGTCCGGGGACGTAATTGCTCAATACCAATGACATTTTTCGGTGCGTCAATAATTAAGGACGTCAATATCAGTGATGATAGGTTATCACGGAAATGTTGATACTTGGTAGAGTACGACTTAAAATGGTCTTGGCTCGTCAATGATAAATTGATGATGAGGGAAGCCGGAGATGGAGGCGGCGAGTGACTGGGAAGGGCGTGGTCCGCCGGATGGGGCCGGGTGGGAACTGCCGGGGAGGGAGGCGGGAGTTTTACCACTGTAACCACTGGTGCATGTCGCGCGCAGTTTTACACCACGGAGCCGGAGCACGCGGGCGCCAAGTGCCACAAGCTGATCATGTTCTTCAGCGACGGGGGCACCGAGTGGGCCGGCCACGTCATCGACAAGTACAAGAACGAGACGCTGACTGAGGTGAGCGGCCACCCCGCAGACACACGCACACCGCTTCACCGCCATACCGCCCCGCAGACATACACACACCGCCCCGCAGACACACACACCGCTCCACCGCCATACCGCCCCGCAGACACACATATCGGCAGCCGTGGGCTTACTGAAACGTACCGCTGGGACACTAACGTACCGTCTTACCGCTAACAGGCACATTGCTTGGTGGTAGAATGGAAATAGAAAATGGGAAATAGGAGAGGTACTTAAGAGCGAAGTAAATAATGCCAATAAATGGATAAACTAGCGGCACGTATAGCACTGTGCGGCCTCACCGGGCGGTGCGCTCTTGTCGGCAGAACGTGCGGCTGTTCGCGTACGCGCTCGGGCCGCACCCGGTGCCGCCCAACATAATGCGCAAGATGGCCTGCGAGAACGGCGGATCGTTCTCTGTGATCGTGGCCTCGGGCGCCATCCGCACCTCGATCCAGGTGAGTGGGCCGGCCGGCCGGACGGACGGCCACCTCCCGGCGCCGGTCGGTGGCGCACGGTGGGACTGTGGCCTGTGGGCGGATCGTTCCGCCGCACCTCTGTACACTTGTTTCCGTAGAATGCTGATGATGTGTCACTCTGTCAATTGCTTTGATAACCAGCCATTATCAGTATTTTCTATGGTGCAGTTTGCCATTTTTAGGTAGTAATTTAATTTAATAATTCCAATAATCTCAGTGTACGGGTAACACAATGCTCTGCCGAACATGTCACCTCGTCTCTATCACTCGACGTCTGTATCTAGCTCGTTATGACGCTGTCGTTTGTCCCGGCCCCTGACCGGTCCGACGGCGGCTGGTCGTGACACCGTCTCCGGTCGCGGGGATGGTCCAGCGGACTCATTAGCGGGCCGGCCGGCCGTGTCTGGTGCGGTGTTTACCGACCGCTGTGTGTCGCGGCCGGCAGCTGTAGGTTAGCCTGCCAGCAGGCAGTGTCTGCCGCGCGATATTTATCAACTCGTGTCGTGTGTGTCGCGGCGACCATTCGACTCATTAGCAAGCTGCCTGCGGTGACAGCTGCGTGATATTTACTGCAAAATATTCAATGGAAACTACCTATCCTAAATAGACGTAAAATTGTAAAGCTACGTAAAGAATATGGTTGGGCTATTCAATTTCATCAAATAATAATTCCGAACTGAATAGGCTCAAGTCCGAACTCAAGATGGTTCCTAGATTAGGCACGATGTGAACCGATCCATATGGTCTCGGAGGCGGTCCGATCACTGCGGTCAGTCGGGGCACGACCCCCTGGCCGACGAGGGCCTCTGTCGGCCGGCGATCGATGCCCCCGGCCGGACCACGGCCTGCCGGACCCGTGCCGGGGGCCCGGGGCAGTGCAGCGGTGTCCGTCCCGACCATTCCTGGCGCCTCACCAAATGGTGTCATCCAGGAACAGCTGCAATGGAGACAGTGTTAGGGAACGCGGCATTCCATTTATCAGTTGATTCCTGACAATGCCAAGAATGCACACACGTTTCCGTGCCATGCATTTCAATGTGTCACGTACTTGAGCTTGTATTTTTCACTGCTAGTAAGCGCGACAGCTTTGTCCAATCCCGCAACTCTTTTTTTACATCATCTGGTAGGTAATCGGTAGGCCTCAGTGTTGGAGCCGCGGAGACAGTAGCGAATCAGACGGGCAGATGGACGGATCGGACGGATAGGACGCACAGCCTGTCCCGTAGCTCAGTTGGTAGAGCATCGGACTCCCGGTAGTGAGAGCCCGGGTTCGAGACGCTCCGGCGCTCGATATTAGAGACTCCTGACGGGGATGGTCTGCGGTTGGTGGGAGCAGCCGCAGCCAGTTGAAGTCAGTTGAGTGGGACAGGCCGTGTCCGGCTTTGAAGGGCACGTTAAACTTTGGCATCTAAATTCTCCCGTTACCCGGAATTGCGCGATCGGACGGTAGGGGTCGGGGTCTACGCAACAAGCTCTGCTTAGCGTGGGCTCCGGCTCTGTCAATCCGTCCATTCAAACATTCGAGCTAAATTTATAAAAAAAAAGATGGGCCGGCGCCCCGGTCTGGGTGGCACGTGTCCCTTATCGATTCGGCGGCGACCGGAGTGGCCCGGTCGTTGTGCCGACTGCGCTGACCAGCCGCAGTCGTTCTGCTGACCCGCCGGCTGACCGCGGTGGCCGGCCGAATTCGCCGACTGAGCCGACGTTGCCGCCCGACAGCGCTGTAATCCTCTGAGGACAATCGGCGCGGGGCGGGTAGTCCTGGGCGCCGTGGGGGACAGAGGCTGGCTGTCTGGGAGATTGTATATACCATCACTGTACCTGCTCCCTCCCACCTCGGGACGCGCTGACAGGGACAGCAGGGATAGTCCTAGTCGGCTTGTCGTCTTTTTACCGCTGCTTCTTCCAGGGGTGGAGAAATATGCCGAGTTGGGGTTGCACGGGCGCAGCACATCCGCCGCCGCCCTGGCGGTGACCTTGACCTCCGCTGTCTGTTGCGGCTCCAAAGCCAAGCGGGCGCAGCCGGCGTGGAATTGGGAAGACTCGTGCTGCCCCAATTCAGCACATTTGTCCACCCCTGGCTCCTTCCCACCCCCGACGGGCGTGTCGTCGGGACAGTGGAGGTAGCCCCGAGTGTCGTGTCGTCAATTTACCTACTCCGTCCCAGCCCGGACGGGGGCGGGTCGTCGCGTGCCGCCATTGATCGTCCATCTGAGCCGAGTGGATGGATCGTGTGCGTGCATACTGGCCAGGGGGCCCGCGGGAGACGGGGGGGGGGGGGCAGACGGGACCGGGGAGGGGATGGGGGGGGGGGGGGCAGGCGAGACCGACGGGACCGGTGGGAGAGGCTGGCAGACGTACTGGTGGACGGGGTTCAACTGACGGACGAATATGCACCGCGAGCACGTCGTTTCTTTGTATGCCACCATTGTGGTGCTGCGAGGATAGTGTGGATGGTGCCCATGGTAGCAAATGGCCGTATTTGGCATTTTTTATTTCGTTTCTTGTATGAAATGGTATTGAAATAGGAGAGAAGCGATGACATTTTCCATAACATTGTTGAATCTGCGTCTTGCGGCTCTGCGAGGTGTGAGGTGAATGCTGAATAGCTCTGTTGGATGTGTTGCTCTGCCCTGTATGGATGTGTTGGTAGTGTGCTTGCGTGTATTGGAGTCGTGTCCCCCTGCCCCTCTGCCCCCGTGCCCCGTCGCCCGGTGGGCCGTGTGTGACCCGTCTGACCGGCAGGAGTCGTACCTCTCTGTGCTGGGGAAGCCGCTGGCGCTCTCCAACTCGCACCACCTGGCCGAGAGTTCGCCCTACTCGGACGCCCTGGTAACTAGCCCCCCGTCCCCCCCCCCGTCCCCCGCTGACGAGCCGGCGCGCTGTTCACAGGAGCCCCGCCGGCGCCGACCGCTCCTACCCTGGTCCTGATCAGCAGACCCGCCGGCCCCGCCGCTCCTCATCCAGACCCTGTCTGCCCGGCTGAGCCAGTGAGTACACCGTGCCTTCCTGAACCGCCCGAGCACGCCCTGGGGCCGATTCGAGATGGCGCACTAGGAAGCTAGTAAGACTAGGCGGCCAAGTGACACTTGAATGTAGTGACACTAAGCGGTATTTTACACCAATCGGCTAGTGGCTCAGCGCGAACCGAAATCGCATAGTGACGCTTGAAATCAAGTGTCACTAGGGCCTTAGTGCGCCAACGCGAATCGGTCCCTGGTCACTCAATACGTCACCACGCCCCGCCGTCCCGTCCCGTCTCGTCCCGTCCTGTCCAGTGCGTGCCTTCCTAATTAATCCCGTCCCGTTCTCCACTATCCGCCCTTTCATTCCTCGTCCGCACACCCCATTCCCGTTTGCATCTTCCTGTCCCGTTCTCCCTGACCTGTCCTCCTTTCAGTGTCTTCCCTCCCTCCTCTTCCGGTCGCCCGCTGCCCTTCCCTCCCGCCCCTGTGCCTGTGACGGGGGCCGCCGGCCGCGCCCCTCCCCTTCCCTCCCGCCCCTGTGCCTGTGACGGGGGCCGCCGGCCGCGCCCCTGCCCTCCCGTTCCTGTGACGGGGGCCGCCGGCTGACCGCGCCGGCCGTGCCCGCAGACCTATACCGAGCGGCTAGGCGCGCTCGTCCCGCCGCACTACCTGCACACGGGCAGCGTGCATTTCGACCGTGGGGTGAGCCGCGCACACGGCAGTAGTCTGCAGCCGCCCGGCGCACCGCCAGTAGACAACTCCAGACACGGCGCCCTAGACGAACGAGCATGCTGAGTGTCACCGCGTGAAAATGCCGTCAGCGCCTACAAAATTCCCCTCCCCTTTAGACGATTGGGTGTCGAATTTGGATAAATTCAGTTCTTAAGAACAAATAAATAAATAAAAACGACGCCTTGCCGAACGCATGCCAATGCGTTTATGGCATTTGCTCCTAAATTCGAACTGCTGCGCACCAGAATAGCATGCGAGTTGTGGCGTAGTGCAGTGCTGGAGGTGTGTGCGCTATGCATTACTTTGCAACTGTGTGCTGGCGGAGCATGGTTAGTGAAGGTTCGGCTGGTAGCGCAGTGTAGAGGGCGGCCCCGCCCCCGCCGCCGCCGCCCCCGCTCTGCCGGTGGAGTGTGGCTGGCATGACTGCTGCGGCTGACGGCGCCGCGGACCGAGTCCGACCGGCCGCCGGCCCTGCGCGGCGCCGCCTGGGGCCACTGACTGCCCCCCCCCCCCCCCTAAACCGGACTCCCACCCCTCAGTTAGCGGTCCCGGGGTACTACCGATTGGCCACCCCACAACTCCCTGTCCCTCTCAGTTAGTGTGGTGTGCCTAGGGATACTACTATTGGCCAACCCCCTTCCCCCAACGCCTCACACATCTTATTTAGTGTGCCTGGGGATACTTCTATTGGCCGCCCAACAACTCCCCGCCCCTCTCAGTTGGTATGTTTGGGACCATCCCACAGTTGCTCGAAGTGGTGTTTTGGGGAGATTCATCCCTTAGACACCCCGCAATGATAACCCCAACAGCTAGTAGGGATGCCCATGGGAAACTGCTGGTGACCCACTTAGCTCAGAGTTTGATTCCAGCGATACCGCCACTGGCCCAGCAATCATTCATGTGAATGTTTTGTATGCAGTTGTTCTGTGCATTCAGTTTGGTCATGGCCTCTGAAGCCGCTATAATATAGAAGCCCTTCTGGTGTGTGACATGGTCGCTCTGGTCTGTTTCGCTGGAGTTTGGTGTGTGCCCTGACTGGCGCCTTTCACAGGGGCTCGGCTACGTGACCACTCTCTCCATGCCCGTGTTCAACCGGTCGGCAGAGTCGGTGAGTTCTAACACTGACTGTGAGTGGAACTGTCAGTGTCCACACGGTGTAACACTGTGTAACACTGTAACACTGTGTCCATACGGCTCTAACACTGACTGTGAGTGGAACTGGCAGTGTCCTGACACGGCTGTAACACTGTGTAACACTGCAACACTGTGCCCACACGGCTCTAACACTGACTGTGAGTGGAACTGTCAGTGTCCACACGGTGTAACACTGTGTAACACTGCAACACTGTGTCCACACGGCTGTAACACTGTGTCAGGGATTGTCCACCAGGCCTGCAGTCAGTGCAACTGTGGGTGGATGTCTCTACATTTTGGGGACATTGGCAATGATGTGTTGAAAAGTTGCGGAGCAGACGGCTTGCTTCAGCTGTCTGTTTCCTGTCCTTTCCCTGTCTGTTTCCCGTCTCCCAGAAGTCTGCTCTGTCCCCGTCCGTTCCCTGTGTGTTCTCCGTCCCCAGAACCCGGGTCAGCCTCTGTCTGTTCTCTGCCTCCCAGAAGTCTGGGCAAGTCTGTGATAGCCCTGTATTCCCCACTATCCCCCAGAAGTCTGAGCAGTCTCTGACATTCTCTGTTCTCTGTCCCCAGAAGTCTGACCAGTCTCTGATGACCATATGTTCCCAGTCCCCAGAAGTCGGTGTTGGGAGGATGCGCTTCCTGTCTGTTTCCCGTCCCAGAAGTCGTGGTTAGACTCTGACGCTCCCAGTGTGTTCCCCTTTCCGCAGAAGTCTGGCCAGTCGCTGATGGGTGTGGCCGGCGTGGATATCAGTATGAAGGAGCTGCTGCGCCACTCGCCGTGGAAGAAGCTCGGCCCGTTCGGATACACGTTCGCCATCAACCCGAACGGCATCGTGGTGTTCCACCCGCGGCTGCGCAACCCGCTGCACTATATGGAGGTGAGTGGCGCGCCGCGGACGGGCCGGGTCGGGTGGGGGGGGGGGTGCTGTCAGATCGTCCGGGTCGGGTGGGGGGTGCTGTCAGACCGTCCGGGCCGGGTGGGGGGTGCTGTCAGACCGTCCGGGCCGGGTGGGGGTGCTGTCTGACCGTCCGGTGACGCCGCGCCGCTGCCGCCGCAGGACCCGCCCGACCTGGACCTGGTGCAGCTGGAGGGCGACTCGTACAAGGTGGTGGAGATGCGCACTCAGATGATCCGGCGGAACTCGGACTCGGCCGAGCTGAGCCAGCTGGTGCCGCTGGACGACGGCCACCAGGTGGAGCTGCGCCGCGTCCGCTTCACCTGGCGGCCGGTCGACAACACTACTCTGAGGTGGGTCAGACACCCACCGTCCCCAGTCCTACCGCCGTCCGCTTCACCTGGCGGCCGGTGGACAACACCTCACGCTGAGGTGGGTCACCGCCGTCCGCCGCTAACTGGCTACCACCGCCGACCGCCGATCCCCGTCCAGTCACCCGACACCTGGTCATACGCTCCGCGGCGCCTCGACTCCTCTTACATAAATCCGGGATATAGGATGTTGAAGCTCAACCATAAATGTGTCTACCTCTGTTCTCTAGCTAGCTTTTGTCTTTGTCCTCTCGTCGGTGTTGTGTCTGCTCCGCTGCCCGCCGGCCAGCACCCTGACGGGCAGTGCGTGACCGCGGTGTGTGCCCGACCCGGCAGTCTCGGCCTGGCGCTGCCCGTCACACACAAACACATGGTGGTGAGCGGCCAGAACGTGCGCCAGGGCCTGCCCGACTGCGACGCCTGCCTGCTGGCACCCTCCTGGCAGTTCTGTCCGGGCCTGAGCGGCAACGCCTCGGAGCGGTGGCGCCAGCTGTCGGAGCGGCTGCAGGCGGGAGCTGAGAACTGTGAGTACCCTACTGAACTGTGAAAACCGAGTGCCTCACTACCAGTGCCCCGGCGGAACTGTGAGCTGGCGGGCGTCCACCGGACTTAAGCTGGGCTCTCGGTATGCTACGTCTCGGGAGAACCTGCGTTTACAAGTCACTGACATTCACTGTCCGTAGAAGGTTTGCTTTTTGAGGCAGTAGCGGTGGGACACCTTCAATTAAGGGGGGGGGGCACTGCCGACTTTTGGTCCCATTCTTTCCATGCAACGCCCATAGGGCTAGTGTTAAAATGCCAAAATCAAAGGGGGGCACGGTGCCCCGGTGCCCTTCCCGTTCCGCCGCCTATGTTCTGAGGTGGTTCCATGGTGATAATGCAATTCCGCTACGTCATCCGCTCTGTCCTATCAGCGGACGTGTCTGTCTCTCTGCGTGCGTGTGTTTTTGGGTACGCGCGGGTAACTCACTGACCGAAAATTGTGTGCCTGTATTCAGTTAGGTAGCAGCTGGATGTGGCTGCTGTCTGTCTCTATGTCTCCCTACCCGTCTCTGTCCGTCCGCCCGTCCATCTGATGCGGCCCACCTGTCCACTCCGGTGTCGGCAGGCTCTCAGGATCTGGTGCAGCACCTGCTCTGGGACGTCAACTGGACGGCCGTGGCGCAGACCCTCTGGGACAACAACAGCAGGAACCAGTCCGCCGGCGTGCTGGGACGCTTCCTCGTCACCGACGGCGGCCTGACGCGCTTCCATCCTGCCGACAGGTTAGAACCTCCTAGTCCTGGCGGGTCGGTGTGTCAGTCAGTCCCCCCCCCCATCATCTCGGCGAGCGGGTCGGTGTGTCTGTCGGCCCCCTGTCCCTCCTAGCGGACGGTCTGACTGTCTGACGCGCCGCCCATGCCGCAGCGGCCGCCCTCTTGACGCGCCGCCGTTTCCGCCGTGTTGCAGCGGCGCCGGTCTGCTGCGGGAGACGGAGCCGTACACCAGCAGTCTGTACCGGCAGGCCTCTCTGGTGGACGACCTGGTGGTGCGGCCGCGGCCCGGCTCGCGCCGGCTGCTGGCCGCCCGCCGCATCGCCGTCACCAACAGCACCGGGGACATCTACACCCTGGCCGGTGAGAGGGGAGGGGGGGGGGGGTGCAGACCGGGCCACAGACTCCACACGTCCGGAGACATGTACACCCTGGCCGGTGAGAGGGGAGGGGTGTCGAAACGGGCCACAGACTCCACACCGGAGACATGTACACCCTGGCCGGTGAGAGGGGAGGGGTGTCCGAACGGGCCACAGACTCCACACCGGAGACATCTACACCCTGGCCGGTAAGAGGGGAGGGGTGTAAACCGGGCCACAGACTCCGTACTGGAGACATCTACACTCTGGCCGGTGAGGAGGGCGGAACGAACCCAACTCCAGCCACTTCTGAGATGCGGAAGTAGTCAGAATAGAACGTCGGACGTAGTCGTGCACTAAACGATGCACACCTTAGCGCGCGCTTTGTGAATGTTCATGCCTGTCTGTGTGTCTGCAGTGGCCGGTGTCCAGTTCAGCAGCGGCTGGCTGTGGTCGCTGACTGTCTGTCTGACTGTCTGTCTGTGTGTCTGCAGTGGCCGGTATCCAGTTCAGCAGCGGCTGGCTGTGGTCCCTGACTGTCTGTCTATGTGTCTGTCTGTCTGCAGTGGCCGGTGTCCAGTTCAGCAGCGGCTGGCTGTGGTCGCTGGCCGACGGTGTGCTGACCGAGCCCGGCTCGGCGGCACCGGCCTGCTCGCCCGAGTCAGGCCTGCTCTGCTGGCTGCTCGACACGGGCGGTCACGTGGTGTACGCCAGCGGCGAGCTGCCGCCCCTGAGGAACGACACGGGCGACCGGGGCGGGCCGCACCTGGGCGCCGGCGACCCAGAGCTGATGGCGGCCCTGGTGGCGGCCGGCGTATACCGCCAGACCACCGAGTACAACTACCAGGGTCAGTGGACAGCTACCGGGGTCAGTGGACAGCCACCAGAGTCAATGGACAGCCACCAGGGTCAATGTTCAGTTATCAGGGTCAGTCATGACTGCTACCAGGTTCAGTACACAGCCACCAGGGCCAATGTTCAGTTACCAGGGTCAGTGGACAGGTGCCAGGGTCCCTGACCACTGTACAACTACCAGATTCAGCGTACAACTACCAGGTTCAGTGGACAACTGCCAGCGTCAAAGTACAGACACGAGAGTCAGTAGACAGCTACGACTATATTGGGTGAGGGCTCAGGGTGGCATTTCGGAGAGTGGCATGATAGATGAATCATGACCCTCCGCTCTCATCACAAAACATCTGTTGACCTTTTATTTTTAGGAATTACAAAGCCTGACAGTTTGGAGAACTGTCGATAGGCCCTCGGGAAGGCCCGTGAGCTACTCTGTACATTGTGTTATAAATCGGACCCGGGTATGCCGTACCTGCTTTTAGTAACCGCTGTCGCTGCGCGCAGGCGTGTGTCTGAAGCCGAGCGGCGAGGCGAGCGCCGGCTCGTCGCTGCGCTGGCTGGGCGCGCAGCTGCTGTTCGACTCGGCGTACGGCCTGCTGCGCTGGCTCGACTATCTGCGCTACCTGCTGGTCAGGTGAGCCTCCGTGGGGATGGCAGTGTTGTAATGTCCCGCTGTGAATGATAAGGTTCTGCTTTGACGAGGTATTTCTCATCGGAATGGTCATTGTTTCGTCATGACTTGTCTGAGAACAAGTGACTGAGAACATTGTTGAAACATCTGGTCCCTTTGGTGTCAGTGTGCTCTGCCGCTCCGGCTGCTGTGTGACCGAGTTTCGGCTTTGCAGCTGGCTGCTGGCCGCACAGACGGCGCCTGTCTCGGCCCTGGACGAGTTCGGCTTCGAGATCCAGGCCGACAACCACTCGTGCACTCAGCGTCAGACGCGCACACAGCTGGTGGCAGCGCTGCGGCCCTACCAGGGCGAGACCAGCTGCCCCGAGGAGGGCGACTGCACGCGCCGCTTCAGGGTGGGTAGGCGTCTGTGTCTAGCGTTGACCTTTGTCAGCCCGCGGTCAGGCAGCGCTATTTGGTGCGAGGTTTGTCTTTGTCTCGCGGTGACGTCTGTCGGTAGCCCGCCGACAGGTGTGCCGTTGGTCGGTTGTCCTGACGTTCATCCCTCTGTTGCCGATGGTCAGGCGGCGCTGGTGGACGACACGAACCTGCTGCTGGTGGTGTCCGGTCTGCCGTGCGGCTGCCCGCCGCCGCCCGGACAGCGGCCCGCCTATGAGCCCGTGGAAGGTGAGAGTTTAGAGATGGAGGGAGGGGCCCCCGACAGGTGCGGCCCGCCTACGAGCCCGTGGAAGGTGAGAGTTTAGAGAGGGAGGGAGGGGGACTCCTCTACGGACAGCGGCCCGCCTACGAGCCCGTGGAAGGTGAGAGTTTAGAGAGGGAGGGGAGGGGTACCACACTCTACGGACAGCCGCCCGCCTACGAGCCCGTGGAAGGTGAGAGTTTAGAGAGGGAGGGAGAGGTACCACCCCTCTACGGACAGCGGCCCGCGCGGAGGGAGGCGTTTACGAGCCGTGGAAGGTGAGTATTTGAGGAGAAGGGGAGGGGCATCCCTCTACGGACAGCGGCCCGCCTACGAGCCCGCTGAAGGTGAGTATTTGAGGAGAAGGGGAGGGGTACCTCTCTACGGACAGCGGCCCGCCTACGAGCCCGCTGAAGGTGAGCACTGCAGTGGACGAGGGAGGACTGTGGGCGGCTCACAGGTCTGACCGGGGTCCGGGCAGTGTCACACAGCTCTCCCCCCGGCAGGTACCGACCCAGACCGCTGCACGCACAGTGTGTCTGACAGTGCTCCCCCCCCCCCCCAGACAGATACTGACCCAGACCGCTGTTATGTCTGACGGTGTGTCTGATACTGCCCCTCCCCCCTCGGCAGATATCGGCCCGGACCGCTGCGTCGAGAGCGTCAACCAGACGGCGCCGTTCCGAAAACGGCCCGACACCTGCTTCGCCACACACGAGAACGTGAGTATTCCGCGACCGCCTGCACTGTATATACTCATAGGTCAGCTGTCCGTGTGTTCCTCTGCTGCTGATCCGGGAAGGCTGACCTGCGGGCTGTGCGGCCGATGGGGGGGGGGGGGGGCTGCGATAGGTACACCGCTGCAGCGGTGTATCGACCAGCGCGCTGGTCGGGGACGTTGTGCTGTGACGCTAGCCAGGGAATCCGATTGTGCGGCTATTGGAGAGGTCGGGTCGGGCTGGTCTGAGAAACTGCTGGTGCTGGGGCTGCTTATGCTGCTGGTGGGGAGACCGCTGTTTGTCTCTGGCAGGGACCGGGACACTGTTCGACCCCTGACGGCGTGTCTGTGCCCGCGCAGGAGCAGCCGGCGTGTGGCGGCGCCGGCACGGCCGCCGGCCCGCTATCGCTGCCGCTGCTCTGCCTGGCGCTGGGGCTGGCGCTGCGGCCCGGGCCCGGCGGCCGCTGAGAGGACTCTGCAGTACGACAGACACAGCGGGCTGAGACACGGGCTGAGTGAGCTTAGGGGCCGGACCCGCGGGCAGCGCGCCAGGCCAACAGGCCTCAGTCGGAGCAGTGATTTATGGTCTGTCTTAGGCGACGACCAGCCGCAATCTGAGTCAGTGGTATCATAGCCTGACCGTGGCAACCACTAGCCTAGACTGCAGTGAGGGTTCGGACCGTAGCAGCTATAACTGGTCTGAGACTGAGCATGTATGTAGTCTGACCGTTGGTGACTGCCAGTCCGGACTGTGGTCTTTGGCGTGCGACTGCCAGTTTGGACTGGAGTCTGTGGCCTGTCCGTGGCGTCCACCAGTCCGGGCAGGAGTCTGTGGCCAGTGTTATTCTGCGCGGGTAGCTCTGGGGTGAAGTGTGTGGTCCCCGACCCAGCCTGGACCTGGGCCACAATATGCGCCGGTAGCTGTGGGACGGATTGGAGTGTTGGCTGGTGCGTGCCCTGACGCCTGCCGAGTCCTTACCGTCGGACCTGTGTTGAGTGTTTAACCCGGGTGATATTGCCGTATGCTCTATACTGTTTGCGTTTGTAGTGAATCACTGTGTGACTGACCCGTTTTATCGTCGCTGAGGTGGTTGGGGTGTTGGGACAAAATAGTCGTTTGTTCAGCCGCCACTGGCTAGTGAGGCCGGGATAGTGCTGACAGAAGTGGCCGCCAGCTCTGCCCGGTAACCGTGTGATACTGCGAGCCTCTGCGCGGGGAATAGTTCACTCGGGATCGAGTTTTATCAGGCAGCCAGCGAGAAGCAAAGCCGACAATCCACTTACTCATTCAAGGCAGCCTTTGTTACGGATTAATCTTATTACAATGACCGGACTTGGAGATATGGTTTTCATATTAACTTTACTTTAGCCTGGTGGGGCAAACATGATGCATATAAAATTAAGATAATTAACAGACTTTACGTTCCGCCTTAAAACCATTCCTTTAAATGTTACCGATTGGGTGATGCACTTGCAGTTTTCTTGTTTTGTTGAGCGGTCGTCTGCCCCCGGACGGGCCGAGCGTTCGGTCAGCAGGTGGACTGACCGAACGCGAATACTGTCTGCAGGCAATAGTGGCTCACTAACCAATCAGCCCCCACGTGTACTATGTACAGAACTACTGTCTTAGGGATGTTCATGGAATCTCTAGAAACTCAACTTAGCCTGCGAAACTCACAACTCACACGCTGCCATGATATCTAGTCAGGAGCCGGGGCTGCAGGTGAACTATTCCCTCCCAGGTGGCTTTCCTTCGTGTGCAATTGTGACTACTGCTGCCGGTGGCCGCTCCGCCGGCCGGTGTTGGACGGTTGTGGGCCGCCTGTGTGTGACAGAGGTGCCGCCCCTAGTCAGAGCGGGCCGTCCGCGTGTGACCCGGTCCCCGCCGCCAATACACGACCGCGCACACCCAGGGTGTTTTGGGGGACGCGCGCGCCGCCGGCCGGCGCTGTCTGGTGAGACGTGACGGGACGATATCCACAGCCACCAATCATGCAGGACTTACCTTTTCCGGTGGAAAGCGCCGTTATTCTTGACACGTCTCATCGAACATCTTTTACGTGTACGAGCGAATAATTTAGCTCCAGGTCAGTTTCAGCCAAATCGTTTGGCTGAAGTTAGGTACGTGACTGCGAGGGAATGCGACTGCGTTTGGCAGGTGCACGCTGCACAGACCTGTGGTCTGTGAATTTATAACTTTGAATAGTGGTAGATAGAGCTCTGAACTATCCGGGACAATGGTGACGGCAATTCAAAGTGGTCTGGCTTACCCAAAACTATACATTAGCTCGCATGGACGTGGGAATTCGCAGAGACATGTCTCCAATTCAATGTGACATGTCGGTGGCCGAAGTTTGGCTTGGCAATATGGTCTCCAGGTGGTAACAATTGCAAGACCTAATTGGTCTCTTAGTGGTGTTATAATTTTCAGAGACGAGACCAAAATCACTGTTCGACATTCTGCGTATTCTGCAAAATAGAAAAAGAAATCCGGGAGCGCTGAGAGCCTCACTCTGTTGAAAGCCACTGATCCAGACAGCGCAATGGGCGAGGTCAGCAGCCGCCAGTCGTTTGACGTCGGCTGATCTATGAATATCCCCTCCACTCGATACCCAACTTCACAGCATGGCGGGCGGAGTTTTGCGTGCTGGACGCCATTCGGAGGACAGCGTGGTAATTTATCAGACTTCTATCGATGTTACGTGACACGCTCACCACTCCCAATTCCTGCGGAGCTCTATACTCTATAGCGTTGGTTCCTGTATTCGGGTCTGACAGGGGTTCTGTTCAATGACAAACTGCTAACCTGCTGAGCTCTGCTAATCTGCGCGGTTCGTATGAGCTCTGACGCCGTAATGTATCAGCCGACCAAGCTCGCACGGAGCACTGGTTCGGACTCGTGCCTCGTTGGCTCTGCTCACCAACCATTTAGTTATATGTCGTCAGGATTCACCAAACGGCACCGCCTTCACGTATCTCCGTGTATTCATTGCTTCAAGAACAGATCATAACTAGAAAAGGAACCCAGCAACTACCAAGTCGGCCGCCGATACACTAATTAGTTCGTCACGGCGATACCACACCTGTCTTGAAAACAAATTATCAAAAGAAGAGAGCTGCTCAGCTGACCAGCCGGCTGCCGCGGGCCGCTATAATACGACCGCTACACAGGCGGCGCCGCCCGGACCCTGGACAGGCGCTACCTCCCACACACGCGCACACGCGCTGGAACTCGGCCAGGACATGACACACCGCCGGGTGACATGGGTGCACAGGCCGCCGGCTGATGTCAGGATAGGTGACGTCAGGAGAGATATACAGGTTACCGGCTGTCAGGACGGGTATAGTCGACTACAGAATAATGTTCCACTCCTCAGAAGCTATCAGTTGACCGGAGCGCTAAGTTGTGCCGTTTATCACGCAATTAAGCGTGTCGATTGTGAGCATTGGGACAAAGCTATAATTTGTGAACTCAGCCCATGTGATGCGGCACTGCCTACCACGCCAGGCAAATAATGGTCTGTGAAAAGTGGAACATCATTCTGTAGTCGACTATACTCGTACAGGCCGCCGGGCGGTGTCAGGACAGGTACAGGCCGCCGGGTGAAACAGGTGCACAGGTCGCAAGGCGATGTCAGATATACAGGCCACCGAGTGATGTCAGGACGGGTACAGGCCGCCAGGTGATGTCAGGAGATATACACAGGTCTGATGTTGGAGACGCGCGGTCCGGCGCGGCTGTTCACAGCGTGGCGATATCAGGAGAGGCGCGGCTGTGGCAATATCAGGAGAGGCGCGGCTGTGGCGATATCAGGAGAGGCGCGGCTGTGGCGATATCAGGAGAGGCGCGGCTGTGGCGATATCAGGAGAGGCGCGGCTGTGGCGATATCAGGAGAGGCGCAGCGTGGCGATATCAGGAGAGGCGCGGCTGTAGCGATATCAGGAGAGGCGCGGCTGTTCAGAGTGGCGATATCAGGAGAGGCGCGGCTGTGGCGATATCAGGAGAGGCGCGGCTGTTCACAGCGTGGCGATGTGGGGTGACGGCGGCCGGCCGAAGTCGGGAGAGGCGCGGGTCCGAGGCCGGCCCGGGTCGGGAGGCGGGGACAGCTGGAAGCCGACCCGGTGCCGGCGGCCGCCCGGCCGGACGATAGGATCGCTGCCGGACAGGCCGGCCTGCAGGCACACGGACGGCTGGGTCACGGTCGGTCAGGACGGGCTCGGCGGGCAGGGAAGGTCACCCGGTCACCGGCCCCGCACCGGTCCCATACCCCACTAACGACCTAACGACCTCCCCATACAGAATTAGCGAGCAAAAACGTTAAAAGGCAATGATAATGAGCACGAGGGGCTCCGTGCAATAGCAAGGAAAGGATTGATTTGGCTAACGATGGTCAGTGAGAGTAAAAAATAAAATAGTAGCTAACATTAACCATTATTGCTGCTCATCTACAAGATAAGCAGTTTCCGAACAGACGGCAATCCTACACTTTGATTATCGGCGCAGTATGCGCGGCGCCCCTACATCATCTGCACGGGACCGCGCCTACACACGGCCAACACACGGGCTAAAAATAAACGCGCGGTACGTCTACATGAGTGATGAGCAAGGGTCCACGTCTCGGGACATGTATTCAGGCGCGCGCGCGGCTGTCTTAGTCTGTTCCCACGCTACCCTCCCAGCGACTGCAGCGGCAGCCTGCAGCCAGCACTCATACAGCACTCTCACTTAGAATATCTAGGGATGGGGCGCCGCCCCTAACCGTATTGCGAATACTGTCCCTATTGCACAGAGGGGTCGGCGCCGGCGCGGTGCGTCACACGGCAGCCGAGTTGGGCTCGTCGCCGTCGGCCGGCTGCTCGGCGGCCGACCCCTCGCTCGGATGGGAGGCGCTGCGCTGACGCACCTCCACGAAGTTGACGTGCCGCGCGGGGGCGGTCGGTCCGCTGGGCGTGGCCGGCACACTGAGCAGTGAGCTCATCTCGGACTGTTCCGTGTCGCTGCCGCCGCCGCCGCCGGCAGACTGGGCCGGCGCGCCGTCCGGCATCGAGACGAGCGTGGCGCTGGAGTCGCCGCCGTTGCGGCTCACCGTGTTGTTGGGGTTCAGGTGGAAGTCGCGCAGCGAGTCCGTCCGGGAGCCCTGCCGACACAGCCGGCCCCCGGTCAGCGAGGTCCTGCCTACACCGCGGGCCTGACAGCCGCGGTCACGACCCTCCCCGATAGGCAGCGGCACAGGACGGAGGGACCGCCCTACCACACACTACTTGACAGGCAACTGAGCTACAGTCGGTGAGCCCCCGCCCCTCTCTCTCCCTCTAATTCAGCCGCAAGTTTCCAATGACGACTGGGGAGTCAAGAGCCCACTGCCCGCGCTGAGCCAATCCCCTCCCTTCCCTGAACGCCCCTCGTCGTCGGTGTGGGTTTGTGTCGCATACAGTCATGGCTAGCAGTACCGCATATCGGGGAGAGCGCCACACTCAGCACCGTGTGCTGGACGTAAGAGGCAGTGGCGGCCGCCTCTCCCGTCAATACAGTTACAGACTGAAGTCATCACAAACGACTCCCTATCAGGACAGTCGTCTCCCGTCACCGCTGTCTCACCAGCGCGGCAGTCGTCTCCCAGTCTCCGCCGTCTCACCAGTCGCCTCCGGTCCCCGCCGACTCACCAGTGCGGCCATGTCGTGCGCCAGCGACTCCGAGTGGTCCACGGAGCGGGAGGGGTCACGCTGCGCCGCCACCAGCGTCGCCTTGCGCGCGGCCACGTAGTGCAAGCGGCGCACCTTCAGGTAGTAGACCTCGGTGATGGCGCGCACGCAGTACTCGGGTGTGAAGCTGGCGCGCATACCGCCGTCCAGCGAGTGGGCCGAGCCGCGCAGTAGCTGCGGCGAGGCCTCGCCTGAGGACAGACGCCGCGCGTCAGTTACAGCTCACAGAACGGCGGGGGCACGGCATAACCGGGCCGCAATACGGCACGGTACGCTGGCCGCAGCAGGAGACCCCTTAAACTGACACGGTAGGGGAGAGCTGATCAATACTACGGTACACGGTACGGTGGGTACGGTACACCCGCCTCAATGCGGCACGGTGCGCTGCTGAGACGCCCGGATCACAGGCCGCATACGCAGATACGCAGACCGTGGGTGGATATCAGAGGCAGGGGAAGACGGACTGCTGTGGCCTCCGACGTCCAACTCACACTCCGAGGGCAGCATCACCAGCGCCTGGGTGCCGAAGTAGCTGAACGGCCCGCTCTCGAACGCCAGGTTCTCCTTGCCCATGGTGACGTGCACGCGACCTTCCAGAATCATGCAGAAGAAGTCCACCGGCTTATTCTGTGAAACACACAAACAAATAACTTCAGAGGAAGCCACGTCACCCGCGGGGGAGGTAAGTAGAAATCCAAACCTTGAAGAAACCTGATACAAGGCTGCTACTGGTGAACTTCATACCACAGTTCGAGGAAGAATCATCTTCCGGTCAGCCTAGTTCGCCTTATATACACAAACTGGTAAGCATGTGATGTAAGCACCTTATCGACAGGGTTGTTAAACACAACAGGCGTCTGGGGCGGAAAGTTGAAACAAAGTCAACATACGTGTACCTACGCATTTATAAATATGTGACCATTCATATTTGACACCGCATGACGAGTTATGTACGGAAATAGTGCAGGAATGGCAGTGAGAGCGCCGCTCACTGACGCGGTACAATGCGCCAGCCGACGCTCACTGACGCGGTACAGTACGCCAGTCGACGCTCACTGACGTGGTACAGTACCACTGACGTCAGGACCACTGACGGTACGCTCACTGACGCGGCACAGTACGGCAGCTGGGGAGCCCGGGAGGCCCCGGCGGCGGGCCGGCGCCGCTCGCCGCCACCGCCCGCCGCCACCGCCGACTCAGGATCGGCCCGCACAGAAGCCAGACAGGCTGACGGGCCGGGCCGGGACGCGACACTGGCAGCCTGGTGCGGCTTTATGGCCACATATATCTGATCATTTGTCCCCGATATAAAAACACAAGGGACATGAGTACCTAAATGTCACTGATCTCATCCTAGTAACCACGGCAATCCCCGCAGACTAGAAGACGATAAATGCGCTACCAGCTAACGGTAAGGCCTGTCAACGGTTTTAAGCAGGTTAGCTGGGTATTTTTTACGCCACGACAAAGATAGAGACGGTTAATATTTGAACTCCTCTTAACCACTAATGCCGGCTTTCTGATTTTACTATATATGTTACAGGCAAAGTGAAAAACCAGGCATTTTGCAAAATGCCTAGGCAATTTGCAAAATGACTGACCCGTCAGGCATTTTGCAAAATGCCTGGGCAGTTTGCAAACTGCCTGGCCCACCAGGCATTTTGCAAACTGCCTGAAATTATTTTCCCAGGCAGCTTGCAAAATGCCTGACATCGAACTCACACCAGCGACGATGCGTTAGCATCATTGTAAGTGCCGCTTACAGAGGTTTATCACAAGCGATGCGCACCAAGTGGGAGGACGCACAGTGAGACATTCTCCGGGTAGCGCTGCCGAGTTCAAGGTCACTGAGCCCCAGACAGCGGCCCGGCCTCCGCGCCGGCTGCCGGGCGCGCTGCGCGGTTTTATCGGCAAACACGCGTTAAACACGGTTCATTATTTCTAAGAGCCTTGGTGACTTTTTGAAAATACTTTTGGTTGATATTAATCAGAAAAGAATTGCTGTGAGCGCCGTCTAATTGTTGCATGTGCCGGTCGTGTGACCGCTCGTGTGACCGCCCGATTCGTGCGGCTGGGCCGCCGCTCGGCGCAGCTGACCGACCGACTGCCTGGGGGCGGGACGAGACGAACCGCCGCTGACCGACTGATGGTCACTCTCTGACCGGCCGTGATCCAATACAGTCCGTCTGATGAAGAAGTGCGTGTGAGTGAGACAAGATAGCGAGAATGTGCTTCCGATGTATGGTAGATTGATTAGCGGGCCACACGTCTGCATTAGGTATCAATGCATTATGACCGTGTAATGATGAACATACCCGTTGCATGTAAAACTTGAAATACCTAAGTAAGCGTCTTTTTATTATAAATGCACGGGGGTCGTGGACGACCAAAAACTTCATTTCTTGAAAAGACACATGCTCTTGAAGTCCATGGAATGCATTTCATCTCATTACATTACAATGCATTGTTTTTAAATGCCAATGCTTTTCCTGAAATGCACCAAAAATTGCCGATTTCTCAAGATATAGACTATTTCTTTCCACGTCATGACACGTGATGCAAAAATGCTCATTGGATACGCTTATCTCTTCTATCGATCGGTGGCAACCCCATGTCGCTGCAGCCCTCCGTTGCCGTGATGTAAGCACGGGAGGCGAGGAATGTCGGGTCGATATTCGGCCGGTCGCCGTTTTTCCATGTCCATGTTTCTCTGTGCTCTGCTCCGCGCCCCATCGCAGCATTCATACACACGGCTACAACTCCGTATACGAAAGGTAGGGAGACGTTGGCTCAATCTACACAGTCCATTCGGTACTAGTTCCATCTCGACGAAAGTGGCGCAAGACGTGAGTATATTCGTAAATATTGAATGTGTTAGGGCTCAGGCACATGGGAACATTTGTGGTCAACGCGTGCCGTCAACAAAAACGGTAAAACAAATCAATCAGAACTCGGGCATTTTGCAAAATGCCTGACCCGCCAGGCATTTTGTAAACTGCCTAGGCAATTTGCAAAATGCCTGGTGGGTCAGGCAGTTTGCAAACTGCCTAGGCATTTTGCAAAATGCCTGGCCGGTCAGGCATTTTGCAAATTGCCTGGGCATTTTGCAAAATGCCTAGCCGGTCAGGCATTTTGCAAATTGCCTAGGCATTTTGCAAAATGCCCGAGTTTTCACTTTGCCTGTAACATAAACACTTCATACGCACGGCCCACTCATCAGCATCTCCCTATCTACCCGGGTCCGCGTCCAGAGTTTGTGTGTTCAATCCCGGTACCCCAGCCCCTCCCCCCGTCCCACGGTAGCACTATCAGAGCGCGTGACACGATGACCGCAGCCGGCCGTCAGCACACAGAAGCGGACAGCAGCGGCATGCAGAGCGCCGCGGCACGGCCGCCGTGGACACGGGCCCCGGAGGAGCGGTGTGGTCGCACCTGCCGACCCCAGTCTGCCGAGCCGACCGGCCCGGGCCGGACGAACACCGGACACACGGGCAGTGACGAGTGTTCAGAGCAGCAGTCACCCAACGACCACGACCGCAGAGCCGACTCCGGCGGGGCCGGCGGCCCACCTGACCGGCCGGCCCGCACACCTGAGCTGAGGCGGCGGAAATCTCCCCGCCGCGCGGCCGGCCGGGCACACCTCCGAGCTGCAGATCACGCCGCCACGCTATCGTGACATCCAACATATACCAACTCTGCGGCGAGGGTGACGAAATCGCCGCAGCTAGTGGGAAGAATAACGTGTATAACCACGGACCAGCGTGATCGCCGCGAGATTAATCCGAATTAAATACCGACGGAATTCGTCATCACAACGAACCAGAAAACCGTCGTAAAGCTGTCTAAGAACGCTAAGTATGCCTCTCCCAGCTGTCAACAGAACCGGGCAAACACTACTTCGTTGTGAACATACAAATTTCAAGGGGCCCAAGACAGCGGACCCAATGAACCCGTCCTATGAATCCAAATATTTTAAAATGCAATGCCGACTTTTCCAGAGGTCAAAGCTCAGGCCAAATTTAAGCTTGCCTCTCCAAATACCTAAAGCTTAATTAATTAAATGGAGACAATGTATATCATGAAAATAAGCAAAGACAACATATAGATTAAAGATGGAAACCATCTTTCGTGGAGCAAAACTTTTATAAAGTCAGATTAATTACGAAAATAACCAGAAAAGGAAGGTCTGCCTCCAGTAAGCTTCTGTCATCAGACACCAACTCTTACACCTAAATATTTCAGATAGCAGAATATACTATGTAACTTGTCAAATTTTACATGAAATGTTATTCTTTTTAATAGTGAAGTACTGCTGTGGAAGTGGCGAAACTAACCTCCTGCATTTCAGGAGTTCAGAGTACAAAAATACTAACACCCGGTAAAGTATTATTACCTTTACGATTACACCATTTGACCTAAAATAAAATATCACTGACACTCAACATATTGTACAGTGTGCACTGACAGCACGATATCAATTAATAACTCTCGCCAGCTACTGAGCCAAGCACGCACACCCCCACCCTTCGACACCTCCCTCCCCCCTTCCCCCCGTAACCGCCACTGACCCCGGTAGCCGCTAACTGACCCCTGGTAGCAGCTAATTACTGACCACCAGTAGCAGCTAACTGACCCGTTCGTAGATGTAGACGTTCGCGTCGTCCCGGGGCTTGATGTGGCGCACGACGTCGCGCTCGAGCATCTTTTTCAGCACCGACGGGCAGATGAACTCGTTCTTGAACGGCTCCACTGCCCGGATCACAGGGGGAACGGATCGTCAGACGACCGGCGCAGTACGAGGAGAAATAGTCACATTTACGACCAGCGCGGCACGGTAGTAAACAACAATACTGTCCCTGGAGCGGTATGAGATGAAGGGGATGATGAAGTGGTGAGAAAGCGGGTGAGGGAAGAGAGAGAGAGAGAGAGAGAGAGAGAGAGAGAGAGAGAGAGAGAGAGAGAGAGAGAGAGAGAGAGAGAGAGAGAAAGAGAGAGAGAGAGAGAGAGAGAGAGAGAGAGAGAGAGAGAAAAGAAGAGAGAGAGAAAGAGAGAGAGAGAGGGGGAGCGGGAGAGAGTAGGAGGAGGAAAAAACGAGATAAGCCGTGCAGCAGTGTCACAAGTGTTGACTATCTAGCATTGCAAAAACAAACACGGTGACAGATATGACGGCACAAAGACTGCACAGTGCGAACAGGACCGATAGTGCCGGCTCACGGTCGGCACCTGGGCCCAATCTTACCAATGCCGTGAATAGGATTTGGCAGCACTGGGCGGAGTTAACGGCACTGATATCAAAGACGTCCTATTATTTACATCCAGCTAATCTTGGCTAATGATTTTGATAGCGTGAATGATTATGAATGTTGCCTGAACGAATGAATTGGTGAATGTGGAATAGTTCTGAAAGTTACCAAATGCCGTGAATGCGCATTCACGGCATTTGGTAAGATTGGGCCCTGGTGAGGGGTGTACAATGGTGCACCGTCTCTCTGTCCGGCACACCGAGGACGGCACTGAGCTCGGTCACATCACAGCCAAGAACAGGGGGAGCAGACAAAACCCAGCGAACGACCGTGGAATGTGGACCGTCGGAACTCAGACCGGGCGATAAATAATACCACCACAGATTGCTGTACATGAGATGAAAAAAGAAGCTATATGGAATGGCTGATACAGATATAATACAGAAAAAACAACCACCATTTCGAAGGTGACCAGTCTACTAACTTATCTGAAGGAGCTGGTAGGTGGGGAAGGAGTTAGTTTAGTACACAGTCGTCTCACCTGTCTGAAGAAACTGTAAGGTCTCCTCACCTGTCTGAAGGACCTGTAAGGCAGGGGGAGGGGGAGTAGCACACAGTCTCCTCACCTGTCTGAAGGAACTGGAAGGTGGCCAGCGCCAGCTGCGGCGATATGTGAATCTGGTTGTTGGTCGGCTGCGCGAAGGCGATCGGGTCCGGCATGCGGCGCTTCTTCCCGCGGCGCTTCTTGGTCTTGTTGTCGACTGCGGGGGGGGGGAGGTCAGGGGTCAGAGGGGAGGTCAGGCGGCGCCCCCGCCGCCCGTCCACGAGTACCCGCCACCCGTTCCCCAACTACGCAGTCTGTCCGCCGCCGGCGTCCGATCAATACAATTCGAGCCGGCGGCCGATCGGATGTGGGCGCCGCCGCGCCGGGCCCCCGCGGCCTCGGCCGCCCCGCTGCTCGGGTGTCGCGGGCGAGCGGGCCTCCTGAACTGCACCCTCACTGAGCGATACACCACTGAGGTACCGACGGAGTCGGGCACACAGCATGGAGGCAGCCCTACCGATGGCCCATAACTCGGTATCAGCCTAACCGATTGTCCCACATTGTACGAACTATCACTCCCCCCCCCCCCCCCCGGGGTACCTCTACACAGCACGGCATTAGTCCGACCGGCGGCCCCACCAGGGTATCAGTCCCAGCCGTGCCGGGTCTGCCCACCCGGCCGTGCCCTGTCCCGGCGCCCCGCGCTGCTCTCTATCCGCCGGGCGCCGCCACACCCGGCAGTTCGCGCTACCGGCCACTCCTTGCACCGCGGCCGCCGCCGTTCCGCCGAGCGCCGGCCCGGTTCGCGGAGCCGGGAGCGGCCGCCGGCGGAAGTCTCGGACGTTTGTTTGTCGCAGCTACAAGGCGCCGATTGATCAGGGTGATATTGCGGCAGTAGAGGTGATAAGGCCGGCACCAGGGCGGCCTGTGTGACACAGGCGCTCGGTATCCCCAGTCTGCCGGCTGCGGCTGGACTGTGTGACGCAACCCGCTCGGTACTCCCCCCCCTCACATCCCGCCGACTGCGGCTGGATGGCCTGGAGGCACAGGCGTCCGGCATCCCCCTATCCGCCGGCTGCCGCCGGACGCTCGGTATCCCCCTATCCCGCCGGCTGCTACTGGACCCCATGACACATGCACTCGGTGCTACCCCGGCAGGTTTACCGGACGTATGACACATCGACCCATGTCACCGAGAGCGGCCCGCGATCGGCGCCATCTCGTACCACTGAGCGCAGCGACCGCAGCCCGTCACCGGCAGTCTGGCCGGAGTCAGCGGAGGCCCTCCCTCCCACGGTCGGCGGTGCCGCCGCTCCCGACTTCCGACCGACGTGCCACCGCGACTGCGTGGCGCCCCTCCCTCCCTCCCCACCCCAGTTTCATCAGGTCTCGGGCGCGCGACCGGGCGGTTCTTGGGAAAGGAGCGGCCGACCCCCCCCTGACCGAGTAATCATGTGTCTCCGGTTCGAGACCGGGACCACAGGGGAGGCCGCCGTAAAAACGCCGTGGGTGCTACACGACCGGAGCCGCTCGCTGACGACCGGCGCGGTGCAGCGGCGGCGGAGCAGACCGGCCGGGGCTGACGGCGGACGGACAGAGTGGAGCCGGGACCGCGGCCAGATGAAACCGGTCCCTACCCTCTCCAAACATATACACTACCCTCTCCAAACGTACCGGGGCGAACGGTGGGCCGGGAAAGGGTTATGGACGCGTCACAGAGCAGGGTATCCAGATCCAGGGGGAGGGGCAGTCCAATGGGTGACAGAAAGCTCAGCACTTGGAGATGGCCATCAGGAGCAGATGCAGCGGACATTGCGTGTGATTTTGATGCCGGTGCAGATATTTTGCAGACGGACATGACCAATGAGTAAGGAATGTGTCGCTCTTAGCGGAGTGGGATTGCACACAGACAGAATCGTGAGAACTGAGAGCTCACTGACTCGATGAGATGAAACAGCGTGGGATTTATGTCAGTACCGTTAGAGTCCAGAGAATCACACGAGTCACATAGGTGGGCGGCGAGCAGTGACTCACGCAATATACGCGGGATAAGTCCGGAACCACATTTCCTGATAAAAGAACGGACCGAACCGGGCGGAAATACACTCGGGAAAAAACTATACGGCACGAACGATTCCGAAAAGCGCAGCACGGTCACTGACGGTCGGAGCACCGTCGAACAAATGGCGGTGCCGTGGAGAGAGGCTCTACGGGGAGAGAGGCTCTACGGGGAGAGAGGCTCTACTGGGAGAGAGGCTCTACGGGGAGAGAGGATCTACGGGGAGAGAGGCTCTACTCGGAGAGAGGCTCTACGGGGAGAGAGGCTCTACTGGGAGAGAGGCTCTACGGGGAGAGAGGCTCTACTGGGAGAGCACGGAGTCGCTGAGGGAGTTCAGACCGCTGCTGGGGGGGGGGGGGGGGACCACTCACTGAGAACGTCCGTCTGGTCCCGGGGAGGGGGAGGGGAGGGACATGTCCCCTGGACGGGGCACTCGCCACTCACTGAGTACGTCCGTCTCGTCGACGATCTCGGACTGGATCATCTCCTCAATGACGTCCTCCAGGGTGACCAGGCCGACCAGCTCGTAGTACGGGTCGCCCACCGTCTCCGTGACCACCCGCTGCACGAACGCCATGTGGCCCTTGTTGCCTGTGAACGGCGCGGCACACACGTCAGCGCGCTGAGGTCATGAATACTGACCTTGGAGCGATCCGATACTGCGACTGTACAGTGTAACGGCAGGCAGGACCCGGTGACCCGCCCGGGTAGAGTCCCGCCCGCCGACCCTCCGCGGCTGCCGTCTGTTTGCAGCTGAGGCCAGCACCGCCCCGTCACGGACCGGCTCTCCCCGAGCCACAGATGGGGCCCCGCCAAACAAACAGCCCTTCCGCCCCGGCCGGCCTCCCGCCCCGCGGTAAGCACTTTCTGATGAGCGGCAGCCGCTGCGAGTTTCTAATGCACAGTATGGATGCCACCTGGTTTTGCTTGCTGATGAAATCCTATCTGGTCCAGTTGCAAGCCAAATGATAATGGACACGTCTCAGTGACCCTGTGGCCTGGCGGGGGTCGCTGGGCGCTGGCTGACTCGAGTCCGCGGCGGTACGCCATCTGTGATTAATTACCCACGGCACACAGACTGCCCGGCGCTACTGTTACCGTATACGCCCCTGGGTATACATACACCGTTCAGTTACTGAAACTATACGACAATCATATCACAAGCCACCTGAGCATGTCCATCGCTCCTTGAGCCACTGATATGATTAAAAGGTTACGCCATTCACAAATCCACCACTTAAGGTAAACAGCAGATAAGAAGCTTGTCAGCACACTGTTTTTAACTTTTAAACACAGACCAGTGTTCGCAGACGCCGCCCGGTCTGGCCCGGCTGGAGGCGCTGGCCGGCCCACACCCACCTTCTTTGAACTCGCGGAGCATGACGTCCAGCGTGACGTCCTCGAAGACGAACGACCACGGGTTCTGGTAGAAGTGGCACAGCGTCTTGATGGGCGTGCAGTCGTCCGGGTCGACAAACGCCATGTCTTTGGCCAGCATCACGGCCACGATGTTGGAGCGGTCGCCCTCGTACACCGGTATCCGCGAGTAGCCTGGGGTGGGGAGGGGCCGGGCGTCAGACGCAGGGCAGCACCGAGCCCCGCGGGAGGCAGCGCCGCCGGCCGACACACGGAATAGATCCAGGGAGCAAACAATGACAAAACACTACACCGTTACCAATGTTATATGCATCCGCTCACGCCAATCTAATCACTCAGCATTCATCGAGCGCTGGAGGGCGTCTGGCTTCGGGCGCAGGTCGGATAAGGCGGCCGGCTGGAGAGGGGTGGCTGCCGCGCCGGCGGTGGGCGGCATGCCCGGCGCCCCGCCGCCACTCACCCTGCTCCATGATCTCTGAGATGGTCTGATAGTCGAGGATGGCCACATAGGGCAGCATGTAGACGTCCTCCAGCGGCGTCATCACGTCTGCCACCGTCTTGGCCTTCAGGTCCAGCGCGCCCACGATCATGTTCTGCTCCTCATTCTCCAGACCCATGTCGTCCTTGTTGAGCTGCAGGGACACAAAGGTCACGGTCAGGTCAGGTCAGATCACGGCGGGTCAGATCACGGCCACCGTCAGGTTACAGCAATGAGGGTAGGCCGTTGGCCGTCGACCCGACCCCGGCGGCCAGCGGGCAGCACCGCGCAGTTTCGACCGGCGCCCCACCGCATAGGACCAGCTAAATTGTCTGGGTCTGTTTATAATCACGGAGAAATAATCCGAGAGTATATACAACGCCAATGATATACACAAAACAGGCTGGGCAGAGCCCTACTCCCGACTGGACAGCATACACTGGGGCAGAGCGGCACCCAAATCGAGGCCAGGCGGGTCGCAGGGCCCACACCACATATCAGTGGGAATCTCTCCAGTGTCGCGGAAGACACCGCTATTACGCTGGCTGTAACGTACGGCTTCTTTGTGCCACGGCCGGGGATCGCGGCCGCCAGAGCCGGTCCGACGCCCGCACGGCAGGTCACCATCGACCCATCTACCAGGTCACCATCGACCGTACCCACCAGAGGACACCGGAGCACACTGACACACACACACACACACAAACGCCGGCGGCGGCCCCGTCCGCCGACCGAGCGGCGGCATCACCCCGTGAGGCCGGAGACCAGAAAACCCTCAGTCCTGCCTGGCCTCTCGGAGCCGGGCCGGGCGCGTTCTGCGTACTGCGTGGCGGTCCATCGTCGATCGATCAGCCGCTGCGGCCTCTGCCGATGACAGGTTGAGCCGGAACACGTCGCCCGGCCCGCGTCATTGCCCGAGCGTGTCGACGTCGGACTCTGGCGCCGGTCGGAAGTCGGACAGTGACCGGCAGGGCACCGACGGCGGTCCGCCGCGGGGCTTCCCCGGCCCCGGGCCATGTCAGCTCGGACGGACCGGACCCGCATCACGCCAATACACACACCCAGGTGGTGTGAAAGGGAGTAGCCCCCTCCCTACAATCTCTGCTGTGGCGTCATCAGGTGACACGCGGCGCCTGCCAGCTGTTTGGGCCGTCCTGCGGCCGCGGCCGTGGCGTTACCCGGCTCGCCATGGAGTCGGCCATCGACCGGCCGCCCACCGAGCGGCGGCGCGCCCGGTCACGGCCACGGCCGCCGCCGCCGCTCTCAGTTTCGGCCGTGACGTCAGCGCCCTGGGGCTGGAGCGGGTGGCGGCCCGCAGCCGGCCGGGCGGGCCGAGCCGCGGGTCGGAGGTGTTGGATGCGGGTCGTAGGCAGGTGTCCCAGACATCCGCCGGTGCGTCAGCCAGCGCTCCGGGCCGACGGTGACACCGCCACCCCCTGTTGCCGGTGACGGCGGCTGACTGGCACCCGTCCCCCGACCCGACTGCTCCACTGGCATCCGAGCCACACACACCGACAGGCGAGCAGGCCGTGTTTACGGCGGAAGCTGGGCATCCGGCCAGGCCGCCCGACCGTCCGCGTCGGCGGTATTCTAAAATACCTGCCGTCGGTCGCGACGTGAGCGTTCTGCGGCTATTGGCGGCCGCGCCGATCGGCCGCCGACCGCCCTGCGCTCGCAGTGGCAGGCAGACGAGTAACGGCCAGCTAAACTGGGTCCCGACTGAACAACACCCGCCAGCTCGGCCTGGCGTCTGCTTCGCTGTAACTGCGGCATGGCTCACATCCCTTCCCGGGGCGTTTGGGTCATGTCCCGAGTCCGACCCACTATCTGCGCGTCAGCTTCTCAGTACATAAGTACGCCCAGGGGCTCAAAATATGGTTCATGCCCCCCTGTCCTACTATCTCGACTTGGCAAATCCTTGACCTTGACCTTGCATCATGTGTCATTACCCATATGCCTTTACAGGGACGCTCCCCCGCTCCAATATCCCAGTCTGTAGCGGGGCATTTATTGCTAAATCGATCATATCATTGATACAACCAACGATTAAATCTGGTAAAGTTCCGTTCTAATTCTAATTGCCCTACTTTACGACGCACGACATCGTTGTTGCTTAGTTTTCCAGTTACAAATTAATATTTGGAGCCATATTTATAAAAAGCCACATAATTTGGGCTTAATGGCATTATCATAACACAAACGCACAGGATCAGGGGAGCGACATGCTCTCAACAGCCGAACGGAGAGGGTAAGGGCACAACTGAGACAGCATCAACAAGGAAGGGTTTGATCTCGTTGGCACACGGAGCGGGTGCCGAGTCTGCCAGGGGTCACCGAGACCGGCCGTTACACGTGGCCGCCTGGGGTCCGGGCTGTGCCTGTGACCGCGCGGTGACGACGGCCGCCGGCCGAGTCCACCTCCCCACCAGCCGGTCAGTGTGGGGATCTCCTGCCGGGGAGGCGCTCCCCACCAGCCGGTCAGTATGGGGATCTGCTGCCGGGGAGGTGCTCCCCGCCGGTCAGTGTGGGGAGCTGCTGCCGGGAGGTGCTCCCCACCAGCCGGTCAGTGTGGGGATCTGCTGCCGGGAGGTGCTCTCCGCCGGTCAGTGTGGGGATCTGCTGCCGGGAGGTGCTCCCCGCCGGTCAGTGTGGGGAGCTGCTGAGGTGCTCCCCGCCGGTCAGTGTGGGGAGCTGCTGCCGGGAGGTGCTCTCCGCCAGCCGGTCAGTGTGGGGATCTGCTGCCGGGAGGTGCTCCCCGCCGGTCAGTGTGGGGAGCTGCTGAGGTGCTCCCCGCCGGTCAGTGTGGGGATCTGCTGCCGGGAGGTGCTCCCCGCCGGTCAGTGTGGGGAGCTGCTGCCGGGGAGGTGCTCCCCTCAGTGTGGGGATCTGCTGCCGGGAGGTGCTCCCCGTCGGTCAGCTGACCGGGCGCCGACGGACCCCCACCGCCTGCCGTGACCGTCGCGGCCGTCTGGTGACCTTGGCTGCCGGCTGGCCGACCGCCAACAGCACGCGTATTGAACGGAACGGAGAGGGCGAGGCGGGCGAGGCCGCCGCGCCGCCTTTGTGGAGAAAGTCGCCGCACCGGCGCGGGCGGCACCACGTGACAGGACGGCCGGGGGGTCCTCGGAGGACAGCGACGGGTCCTCGTAGGACAGCGGCGGGTCACCGGAGGACAGCTAGGTCTTCCTGGAACACCAGCGGGCACTCAGAGGGCGGCGACAGTGGAGAGCACGCCTCCGAAGGCCTCTTGCGGGGGACAGGGCCGGGTAGGTCATGGACTCCTAGTGGCGAGATGTGAGAACCGTTCCCATTGGGACATACATAGCCGCTGGGGACCGTTTCCTGTGGTACGTGTATAATTGGCGGGGACCGCTCCCAGAGGCACAGTCGGATGGGGACCGCTCCCGGCGGTACGCTCCGGCTGCGGAGGGGTCGCGGTCCAAATGCCCAGCCGGGGAGACTGTCGGATCCCGGCACGGTGAAGCAGTCGGGTGCCGCAAACGGAAGCAGAACCACTAGTGAAGTGGTGCTGGTGGTGCGCCCGATTTCCACACCCCAACGGTACCGCCTCCTGTCAATTCGGCGAATATGTACCGAGCCATTTGCAAGTGTTCCCATTTCACGGGTGACCCTGGCGAGGGAAATGGAGGTCGCGGCACAACCGTTAGCCGGCGGCCGCCGGCGCGCTTCCAGGAGGTCTGGGTTCGTACGGCGCCGACGTCCCCCGCGCGGCGCCCGTCACTGCCAAATCGGCGCCGCGCCGGCCCGCGCAACAATGAGCCGCGCGTGTGATTTACATCGGGAGCGGAGCGCGGACGGGCCGGGTGACGGGTGACGGGCAGGCGGCGCCTCACGGCCACCCCCAGGTACCGCAGTGGGTCACCCGGTACTGCGAGGGAGCCGGCCCGGAGCGGCGGCGGCGGCGAGTCTGAGGCGCGCCGGCCACCGCCGGGCCCCGAACCGGCGTTCGGCGGCCGCTCAGCCAGCCCGGACGAGCCGCCGGGGATTCGACATCGATTCGCGGCCCGATCAGGTCGGCCAGACACGACAGGGAAACAGGCGTCCCAAAATCACTACCAGCGGAAGGCAGATTAAACTATCGACCGATCAGACTCCCCTGCTGTGGAACTTTTGTGGAAGCTATCTCCTTCTACGCATGAGCCCGTTCCACAGAATCAGCCTCAGGTGCACACAGACTGACACGCGTTCCCTGACGGCCGAGTGCTGCGCGTCTCGTTCGGGATTGGTCCCGGCGCCGCCGGTCGGCCGGGGCAGGCCGGGGCGGGGGCGGGGGGCGCCCCGTCGGCTCGGTCCCGGCCGTACCACCCGCACTATCGAGCCGCGCCGCCGCCGGCGCGGCCCCACCGCGCGCCTCTCACCACACACCGACACGTCACACGGCTGCAATCGGCGCAACCGCCGTAATTCGGCACTCACGCCGTACGGCATCACACGTAATCGTATCAACGCCACTGGGTCTGCGCTACAAGTGTCAACTGTCACCTGATCAGGTCGAACTAGATAGGACGAATGTGAATATGTGTTAAGAACATAACTTTCAACTGCTTCACAGGAGCAAATTTCTGCTGGCGCTGCCAAAGGTTATCCAGACAACGTGCTGCGCTAGGGCCCCATCCAGACATCAATAAGAATAAGCTTCTGCAGTACCTACAGCGAGGTAAATTAAAAGGAAAAACCAGTAAAACGCCTTTCGGGCGAAGAACGAGCGAGCGAGATAGTAAGCCCTGCACGTGCGGAAGGGCGAGAGGGTACTTCCAACGGGCTTGTGCAAAACACCCTTCTAACCGGTCGCTAGCGGTGTGCCAAATTTGAACGCAATCGGTCCAGCCGTTCCTGAGATCTGGAAGCGGCATTCTGCACGTGCGCACGTGCAAACGGGGTCCAAAATGACTTGCACTGCACCCTACTAACTGGTCCCCAACCGTGTACCAAATTTGAGCGCCATCGGCCCAGCCATTCTCGAGATCTGGAAACGCCCCCTGCACGTGCGCACGTGCAGTAGCACCCTAACCGCAACACATGGGAACGCATTGCCTGGTGGGTGCCTACCTGTATGCCAAGTTTCAGCAAAATCGCCCCAGTAATTACCGAGTTACTGAAATGGGAACAAATTTGGCACCTCTTCTTTTTGTATTTTGCACGTGCAGTGGGGGTCGCTCACATAGATCAAGAGAATCCGACCTTTGGTAGAAGGGATGCAGCTACCCTACAAAAATTACCGCAAGTCAATCGCCCAAGCGGCTGATGAGATATGAGCCTCTCAAAATCAATACTTTTGCAAAACAGCTTGAACACCCTTGACTTTTCACGTGGCACGTGCCACGACGGTCACTGAGATGTATCAAAAGTAGTCAATTACGGGGTAGAAGGGATGGGGCTACCCAGCAAAAAAGACCGCAGGTCAATCGGTCCAGCGGTTGCTGAGATATAAGCCTCTCAAAAGCGTTACAAGCCGGGCCGGGCCGGGCCGGGCCGGGCCGGGCCGCTCATACTGAGATTTTTCCGTTATATTGAAAAGACTCACTTCGCTCGCTGCGCTCGCTCGCTCGTAATAAATGCAGTTTCAATATACAGTTTTGCATTGTTTGGCGATTGCCATCCTTTCACGAACACAAATTCCTCCTTTCAGTTATACCCAATGGATTTCCGGAGATACAGGCGAACTGTACCCACTGAAGATACCATTGGACATGCTGATTGCGGTTACGCCGAAACGTTTATCGTTTATTTTAGGCACTAGAAAAAACTGCTCTCTAGAATGCAAGGCTTCAAAGCTATCAGGATTTTGCTGGTGCGCGCGCACGTCCTTGTGGTTTGTCGCGGCGTTGGGTTGGGTGAGTGTGGGGGAGGAGTAGATATCGGGCCACTTGCCTTGATGAGCTCCTTGAGCCGGTCGCGGTTGTAGGTGTTCCCGATCTCCTCGCCGAGCACCCGGTCCAGGATCAGCGAGATCGGGTAGCTCAGCGGCGACGTGACGATCATGAACAGCTTGGTCAGGTAGATGGTCTTGGCGCCTACGGCCAGGCCGTGGCGCGAGCACAGCGCCTGCGGCACGATCTCGCCGAATATGACGATGCCCAGGGTGGAGCCGATGACGGCCACGATGCCCGAGGTGAGCTCGTCCAGCAGGATGGTGAGTGAAGAGTTGACGAGCACGTTACCGAGCAGCAGGGTGCAGAGCAGGTAGTTGCCGTGGTTGCGCACCGGGATGATGGTGCGCGCCCAGCCCTTCTCGCTGTCCGTGCCCGTGGACAGCACCAGCTTCAGTTCTGTGATGTTGAGCGCCATCAGGCCCAGGTTCAGTCCGGAGAACAGGCCCGACAGGCAGAGCAGGACCACCAGCAGCACCACGTGCAGCGCCAGCGGCAGCAGCGGCGGGAACGTGCCGATCGCCAGGTACGGCTCAGAGCCCAGGTGGGTGTAGGGGCCGCCGCCGGCCGGCTGGCCGCACACGTAGAACCGCTCGGCGCCGCTGGGCAGCTGCGGCAGCACCACCGTCAGCAGCCCCGACGTGCCGGCCGCGTCCACCGACTTCAGCTGCAGCACGGACAGACAGACACCGAGCACCGGTTACAGACAGGGTACAGACCTACCGCGCGGGGTACACAGACACGACTGCAGGGAGATGTATCGCACCGGTTACAGACAGGGTACAGACCTACCGCGCGGGGTACACAGACACGACTGCAGGGAGATGTACCGCATCGCTTACCGACAGGACTGCACGAACAGTATAGACAGAGTTTACCGCACCGGTCAGTCGGGACCGCTCGGAGATACTGCAAGGTTACAGCTAGAACTTCATCGGTCCCAGACGGACCGACGGACCCACCTCGAACGCCACGGTGGTCTGGCTCTGCTCGCAGCTGGCGCCCGGCTCCAGCGCGTCGCCGGTGAACTTGAAGCGCAGCCCGTCGGCCAGGCCGGCCCCGAACAGCCGCAGCGTGGCCTCGCGGTCCTGCAGCACGCTGATGACGCCGTCCGCGCCCATGTCCGGCGGCTTGTAGGAGGCCTCCACGCGCAGACCGGCCAGCACCGGGCCAGCGGCGGCGGCGGCAGGGTCCGGGCCAGCGGCGGCGGCGGCAGGGCCCGGCCCAGTGGCGGCCAGCACCGGAGCCGGGAGACCGAAAGCCGGCTCCGGGTCAGCGGGGACCCGCACCGGGCCAGTGCCTGCCAGCACCGGCACTGGGCCATCGGCGACCGTCGCTGGGCCAGTGCCGGTCAGCACCGCCTGACGCCGCAGTCTGCAGTCAGACAGGTCAGGTCAGGGCAGGTGGGGTAAGGTCAGGTTAGGTTACCTCAGGCACAGGTCAGATAAGGTCATGTTGGGTCAGGTCAGGTCAGTTAGACCGTCAGGTCTGGTCGATTCGGGTCATACACCGAGACAAGAGCACTTACGACAAATCCGGAGCCACACAACAGCAGCGACTACAAAAAGATTCGAAATGCCCCGAATTAAGTAAATGTCCTTTTCTATCAGCGACCTACAAGATCGCTGACCACAAGTGTGAACTTAATGTTTCACAAAAAAAAAAATAGATCCACAGAATACGAGAGGGTTGTCCAGAAACATATTGATCCGTCGCCGCGGTATTTCTTTGGGAAAATTTAGCAAAATCAAGCAAGGGATCCAAAGTTCAAGGATCGTGATCTTAGAGCTTGCCCACCGGCACGATCCGAGACGCTCCGCAAATCAGTCCCATCCGACGCAGTCGCTTTCACGGATCGGCTAGTATGACTGGTACAGACGAGTGTGGTAAGTATGATAGTTCTTCCGAACGAGTATGATAGTTCTTCCGAAATAGGCGCGGAAGATCTGCAAATTGTTTGTCGCCGCCGATAATAATCAGCCACAGCTGCTGCGGCGCGCAGGGCACGGTAACACAGAGTAACAAGCAGTAATGATAAATCATATTGTGGTGTGGTTGTGGAGACTGGAGACTATCCCGCGCAGAGTGCACACACACGCTAACCTATAATCAGGGTTTCAAGTGAGTTATGCCAACTAAGGACTCAAAGTTTCGCCATGTTCCGCTAACAAGCGTACGCTGGTTGTCCCGGGCCGAGCCATGTCAGATCTCTCTCCATCGGGGCATGTAAGAGGCCCAGACCCAGTGCACGTTCAGTACTCCAGCGTGGTGATGTAATGCACAAATGTCCGCAGGCCAGTACACACCGCTGGCTCGGTGCGACCGGTAGTTAAAATTACCATGTGGCTGTGGATACAGTTCTCAAAGAACCAGCGCCACCGGTACGCCTACCGAGCCTCGCCTGGGTGACGGCGTGTCAGATGTGAACCGGTGCGCCCGACATACAACTCATCCCGTCTGAAACACCGCGACGCCTGTCCGAGACCGGGCACGGGCGAGCCAATGGACCGATGGGGGAAATCGTCCGTCCCCATAACCGCATGGTAATTTCGGTCCTAGCCAAGCGTGTCCAGCATAGGTTTGCTCGTAGCGCCAGCTCGCAGTGACCGGCGGCACTGACGAATCGATAGGGGTCGTACACCGACACTGGACAGGCGGGCCGTGAGAGCTGCGGTCAGGAGACGGCGCGGCGGCCGCCGCCAACAGCCTGGCGGTCACCGGGACACCAGACAACAAACGCAAACCAGCGGGACGCCATACAACAAACGCAAACCAGCGGGACGCCAGACAACAAACGCAAACCAGCGGGACACCAGACAACAAACACAAACCAGTGGGACGCCAGACAACACACGCCGGGACGCCAGGCAACTTATATCGGCCCACCGGGACACCAGACAGCAAACACAAACCAGCGGGACACCAGACAACAAACACAAACCAGTGGGATACCAGACAACAAACACAAACCAGTGGGATACCAGACAACACACGCCGGGACCCCAGGCAACTTACATCGGCCCACCGGGACACCAGTAGTGGTGTCAATTTCAGAAAACGTATGTTTAATGTCCGTCCAATGTCCAATACTTACGTCGACTCTCCGTCCAAAAATGTCCAAGCCAGCCATTTGTCCAAAGATGTCCGACATCTACGCAATAGTTTACACTCAACACCGTTATTTAATTCGCTTTTAATGTATCGTTACCAGCTCAAAAGTGTTAATCATATGGAAAACTGAGCTTTCTAATGGCCAATCAATGTTAAACACGATTAATTTATGAAAAAAATTGAGGTGTAGCAAGCGATTGTCCAAAGTTGTCCAAAGCCTGCTGTCATTGTCCAACCAAATTCCGAATTGGACATTGGACAAAATCGGAATTCCGAAGATTCAAGTTCCGATTGACACCACTAGACACCAGACAACAAACACAAACCAGTGGGACACAAGACAACACATTCCGGCCCAGTGGGACACAAGACAACACACAAAGGGGCACCAGACAACATACATACATCCGCCCACCGGGACACCAGACAACAAACACAAACCAGTGGGACACCAGGGAACACACACCGGCCCAGAGAGACAACAGACAACAAACACCGGCCTAGAGAGACAACAGACAACAAACACCGGCCCAGCGGGACACCAGGGAACACACACCGGCCTAGTGGAACATTTTTGTCGATAAAAATTACAAACATGGTGTCAGTCTATTTATGCAATATGCAGCCTGGCACTTTGAATAAGCGCCATGGTGACCTAAGGCAAGACTAAGGTCAACTGTTTGAATTTAAGGTTAATCATCAAAGCCCTACCATTACTCATGGTTGGTGTAAAAAAAAAAAAATAGGGCGGGATGCATAAATCACTTCGATCTCAGATACATAACTGCGAACATTAAAATAACCTAGATCCATTGAAGTCCTTTCAGGAATGCTGCCAAACAAAAGAGGCAATAGAACCAGGACTGGATCGCGCCATGACCTATAAATCGGAGGAACAGCAGCAGATTGACCGACATGAACCAGTCGAGTCTCCGGCTGGCCCCTCCGAAACGGGCCAGAAAGGGACACAATCCACGCATCTGGGTCAGGTAAACAGTACATACAGCAGGCGAACGGGACACAGAACAGGGGGCGGGGGGGGGGGGGGGGGGGGGCGTCGGCCGACTGACGGCAGGCTCCGGCGACGTCCGCTCGGCCCTGTCCACTGCCCTGTGCGTATAGGGCAGTGGACGGCCCTGTGCGTATAGAGAACGGTGGACGGCCCTGTGCGTATAGAGAACGGTGGACGGCTGAAGACGGTAGGCGGTCGTGGACAAGGGGATATGATATAAGGCAAAACATAATATGCACTTAGTGCTATTATTTCAAAGTGATTAGCGGCATCGCCTGGTCCCGCAGTTGGAATCCTCGTTCCGGTTCGTATAAGCAGAGGCGACGTGCGGGGAACGGTGTCAAAAAGGTTCTGCTCTTCGAAAGGAGCTCCATCTTGCATCAAAAATGACAAAAAGTAACTACCACTTTTAGTTCAGGTTTTAGTTTCAGCCAGCGCACTAGACAGAGCAAATGACACATGGAAATGTCGAATTGACAATTTCGCATTACTTACTGATACGTAGGCCAGCGCTCTGACCTGACCACAGGTGGCCAATACGCATCGCCATTTCCCGATCTCCGGTCTGATTCGCTCCATTCGGGGCGATCTGACAGCAGCGCCGAGCGGCGCGGCCACAGGCGGCGACAGGGGGCACGTGGTGGTTGAGTAACGCGTACCGAGCCGAGGACAGGCGACACGGGGCGGAGAGAAAGGCCTTGGCGGGCGCCGCGTCCCCCGGTACAGACGTCCGGCCGGCCGGCGCCTGTCCTATATACCTGCATGGACCGGGCCGGGCCGGGCCGGACCGTCTCACAGGGAGCACACGCCGGATACGGCCGACCGCAGCCACCGCCCGCACCCGGCGCGTGACACGCCGGGACCAGGCGCGGAAACAGCGCGCGACAGGCGACAGGACAGGGCGCCCGGACAGGACGGGACGCAGGTGCGAGGCCGTCCCAGACCGGGTCAGGAGCCAGCGCGGGACATTGGACAGACGACGCAGACGGCGCTGGGCGGGTCACACACGCGGCGCTGGGCGGGTCACACACGCGGCTGGTGTTCTGCCGGCCGCCGCGCTGGTCTACACGCGCGTCGGGCGGCACCGTTATAAACAATGGCTCCCGACATCCTGCCTTCAGGAGAGGAAGAAGAATAAAAATTGGATCGACACGAGTACGACAAAAGTCATAATGCTAAAATTGGTAGACTGCAAACAGATTTGTCGAGGTCATTTACCAATCACACAAGGACCAACCATTCGCATAATTGGCTTCTCTCGTTTACTGGTTCACCTGAAGCCTTAGAATTCCATATCAATCGCTGTGTCGCGTCACACGTGACAACACGTACACATAGCTGTACTCGTTTTTCGGCCAAACTATAGCTCCGAGAGACATCGAACGTGGGGTACATCACAGAACTTCGAGATCGGTGACCTAAGGTAGGCCCCGCGTTCGGAGTCTCTTGGACGACGAAGTCGAAGATTCTAAGTCGTCCGGCCAATTCCGTTCCATAACCGCAGCCGCAGCCAGCTGACCTTAACGGGATTGGCCGGACGACGTAGAATCTTCCTCGTTCGAGAGACTCCGAACGAGGGGTAAGTCAGCTTTGCGGCCTCTCCATCATTGGTATAAAATTGAAAGGCGCCTCTTTTGGACGCACGTCATTCTAAACACTCTCAAACACCGACTTCCAAGTAAACATAACACACTGAACCGGAAAATGCACCCGTGACCCCTCCTGATGTCCCTTAGGTCATCTCAGGTTACGAAAGGTATGCAACAGTTTTTTTCGCAAATAACTTTTGATAGAGGCATGTTAGAGCGATGTAAATACCTTAGATATGTTCAGCTTGACCGGACGATACGGATCGACTGATATCCAACACGACCTTTTCCAGTCAGGTTATGACCTTGATCTGCGGTCAAATTTTCAAGTTGAACTTTCAAGGGCAAAGTATAGTTCATTCGACGCGTCTTGACGAGAGGAACACGATGCCGGTAAAAGTGAGCTCGTGCAAGCTTTGAGTCCAAAGTTATTGCAGAAAAAGCGTTTCAGCAAAAATAATATGTTTCAACTTTGGCAGTTTTTGCACTCTGCAGGCGAAACCGTTGACCTTTGTGGTCAAATCTAAAGCCAGTGCACAGAAAGAGCGTTAACAGGGTTATCAAATGCGCTTTCCAGGGGCTTTGTAGCTGCATCCGTTTTCGAGTTATGCTCCAGTTTGTTTAAAATTGTCGAAATTTGACCTGGGTATTGACAAAATTTAACCTTCGATGGCCTCCGGTGACCTGACCTTAGACCTGACTTAATAACTGACGGAGGTAATTGTCATTATTTTTGACGTTCTTTCAAACGGGTCTATTGGTGACCTTAAAATTAGATCACGTTACCTCACCATTACATTTATAAGCTATTGGGGGAATATGAAAATGACTATTCCTTTTTTGGGGGGGGGGGGGGGTAAAAATGATAGAAAACTCTCAAAAGCAGATGAATTCGTGATTTCATACAATTATTGTTTAACCTGATAGTACCTTTAACCCTTAAGTAAGTAACCTTTGCATTGTTGACCTAAGTAACGTCACGTGTAACGCCACTAAGGTTATCGGAGTTTTTCGTCGGCAGCTCGATCAAATTGAGGTGGCGAGTCGACAAGGCCACCACTAGATTCAGGAAGACCTGTCGAATCAAATGATATGCGATATGACCTCCTTCGACCAGCTCCATGATCTGGGAGACTGTGGTCGGACCTTGACCTGAGCCCTGAGGTGAGGTCAACACCCTAAGCTGACCTGTCCTAACCAAGCAACACATCATTCGACGCGCATGATCATGACCAACACGACCGTCCCAAAATTGCGGCTCTGTGACTATTTTTAGCGAAGTTGTTCACTAAAAACCGAGCCCCTGCAACTACCCCCCGGCCCCTGCCCGGCCTCAGAGGTCATCGGTTGACCGATACCTTATATTTGGGTACCAGTCGCTGCGTCTCATAACAGCACACCCGCACTGTCGTTATTTCTGCAACACTCGCCTCTAGTTCAATGAGGGCCGAAACGCCGAGGAGGTCCACCACCCCATCCAACCCTCCTACGGGTCGATTGCAGAAAACCGATAGGTTCGGCTAGAGTAAATCGACCTACAAAAACTACATTTTATTTTGGAAGCGCCTTGACATGACAGGCGCAATGATACCAGAATAGGTAGTTGTTCCGCATAACTTTTCGCCCAAGATATTGACGAGAAACGAGAAGAGAAACCGCCCTTTTGGTCGTTCCTCTGACATCGCCATTTTCGCAGGTCAACAGTAATTGACATGAAAGCTTAAAATTTGATATCATTTGCCGTGCCAATGCCACTGCCACACTGCCAACCCGCTAAATCAGCCCGTGAAGCACGAGCTCAATTATGAACGAAACGGCGAGGGATCGTAATCCCCCCCCCCCCCACACACACACACACACTTTGGCCGAAGTATGTGTGGAAAGCTGATGGGGCTGGCAGGGGTAGGTACGGTTCTCCAGTAAAAGTCTTGTTGGTTTTGCTTTTTCGGACATATCTGGTCCTATTTAATGTTCAACTGCATAAGTATCAACCCGAATTATGTGTATGCACATTTACCACGAGACTGTGAAATTGCATCGTTGTATGCCAAATACTTTCCGAGATATTCACCAAAAACCTCATTTTCTGCCGTTTGGGGTATTCTGGCCGCAATCTTCCTGGGATCGCCTATGACATCAGTGGAGCCATCTAACGAGAGGAACGCGGAAACACAGTATCATGAATGAATCGAGCGCGTAGTAAACGGTGTATGAAAGGGAGACTCGGCAGAGGCTATCCGGGTGGCTGGCGCGCGGCGCGCCCTTAGGCATCGGCCGACCCTTCGGACCGCGTGGGGTCAGAGGTCGCGCTCGGGAAGTCTCGGCTCTGGGTTTTAGCGCTGTGCAGTCAGGAAGGGAGGATAGGATAGCGCTAGCCCGACTGACTAGCATCTCGGCTGATTCGTGTGGGGTAGACGGGGGCACAGAACGGGATGGTGGCTAGTGGTGGATGATGGGATGGCGGCTAGGTTAGTGCGTAGCTGAACATGTATTGTTTTTTCATGGCAAACAACATGCAGCATAATATGCGGGATTATGCCAGAACTCATACAAAAAGGAAATAATATTTCGGCCAAGGGAGTGGATGAGTGCCATGACAAAGCATGACGATGCTGCCAAAATCGGGATACTTTTTTACTCCATTTTTTTTTTACCCCTAACATGCAGCGCTTGATTCGAACTTAGAGGTCCCCGACTGACCTTAGACCTTAAAATCGCACCCGTCCGGTGCGCCACCTTTTCTTCAGGGGCGCTCTTCTTGGTAGTTGGTTGTATCTGTTCTTACCAATAACTAAAGCAAATCGAATGCGGTATAATAAAAAAGGCATACCTGGAACACAGTTTTATTCACACCCGCTCGTGTGCATACTTGTTTTGACCTATACCTTCTCACATCATATCACTTCAGTGCTTAACCCTCAACGGAATTTTGGGTTTTCTGCATATACCCCGGCCGAGGGGGGGGCGATTACCACCCCTCTCCGTCTTTTTGCCCCTAATTGAGCTAGCGCCTTGTGGATAAAACTGAGCGCGTGCGTCGTATGAAATGCAACAAATGGGTACCCGAGTTGAACGTCTCAGGTCAACCGATAAACTCTGAGGTCAGTATACCTAAGTGCTCCAAGTCGCGGGATCGGTTTTTGGTAAACAACTTCACCACTTAAGTGGTTACAGAGCCAAGATAATGGCACCATCGAGTTTTGCATGTTCAAGCGCGTCGAATAGTATACGCTTTATTTTTGTCGAGGTCAATTTAAGGTTTTCACATCAGGTCATGGTCAGGGCAGAGCCACTCCGGCCACGAAGCTGGCCCAATGAGGTCATATAGCTTCTTCGATTCGGTAGGACCTCACAAGTCCACTGGTGGCTTCCCGACTCGCTAGCTCAATTTGATCGGGACTTTTTGGTGAAAACTCCTGTGACCTTAGTGACGTCATAAATTAAGTCGCCTAACTTTAAGAATGGAAAAGTGAATGCTGGGGCTTGCAAAGGTTGTATAAAATCACGAATTAATGCGCTTGAGACAGCTTTAGATGGCTCCCGGCGCCAAAATAACAGCTTTCATATTTCCCAATTGATTGATAATCGTGAGGTTGCGTGACCGACCTGTCGCACGAGATAGCTACATACAAGTTGTGAGGCCTCTGGGAGGTAGTACTAGATCATATAAGCTTCATTCCCCGTTGAAAAGTCCCCTGGCACTAAGGGTGCTGCGACGTCGCGACATTTTGGGACCTTACAGAGGCTCACTTTTGACGTCATTGGTCAACGGCCTGACCTTAACCTTCGCACTTGTAGTCGGAGGGTGTCGAACAGACCTCCTACCCTCAGTTTTTTCGCAAATAACTCGCGCAAAAAGCGGCTGATTGCGACGAAACTTTCAGTACCCTCGAGTTAATCAATATTACGCCTACCCTATAATTTATATGACTCTGACTCGAAAGACCTTTGACTTGTGACCTGTTTTCCGAGACCATGTTTGGCCGAATCGCGTTTTGGCGTATTTCGAGTAGAGCGCGTTTTATTGTCTTTTTGTGGCTTTAAGCGATCAAACATGTGAAAGGATGTTGATCCCATGGATTCTAATGGGTTTCAAGGTCGCGTGAAGGTCAGTCAGGTCACTGACCTTTGATGACCTTCGCTCACTCTTGCGAGTTCTACATGTTTCTAGGGTAGATTTTGGAGTTGATTTCGCATTTAGAAACCGTTTGAACATTTACGAAGTAGTTGTGGTTCCCTCGTAACATGTGACCTGACCTGACCTGACCCGACCTGGACTAAATGCACGAAAACATCATCTGTGATCAAAACTAACTTGAAATTCGTGATCAGCACCCCGCAAAACCCGGATAACAGCTTCACTTTACGAAGCTATAACAGGTCCAGATTCCCCGACTTTTGAGTTATATTGACCTGTCAACCAATGACCTAGGACCTTAAAATTGGGTATTATCGGCCTCCTCTCGTCACGGGCAACACGCTCTTTTTCCGCGAAGCTCTAGCTCGATCAGTGGCTGAACGGCAAAGGGGTCCAACGGACCCTCCTCCCCCCTTTACGATAGACGCTGGCAAAACACCAATATGGGCGAGGGTGAAAATACAGCTGCTGTCATAGAAATTCAGCTGGAAGCAAAGGTCAGGCTTGCCAAATTTCAGCTTTCGCAGCTATCAACAAAAATAAACATGTGGAGGCGGCACCCGCCACCCCGCACCCGCCTCCCCCCCCCCCCTCTCGGCCACTGCCAGCGAGGTTTTTAAGCGTATCATAACTACACGTTACAAGGCATCATATCAAGGTGACACACCCCAGCAGCCATATGCACTGAACAAAAACTTATTACCCACGCTAGTCTAGTTATCGGCACCATAGCACATGGTCGAGACTGTCGTCAGCCACGGACGCGCACTCGACCAACCCTTTGAGCCCGTTGGCTGCGGGTGACCTTGACATGTCAAGCCTGATCGGCGGCCGGCCGCTGTCGTGCGTCGTTACACGCGGAGGGGAGGGAGACACAAAGCTCTACGTTATAGCTGACCTCTGACCTTTCCCTGCGCCCTGGTCACTGACTCCGCTCCATGTCGCTGGGCGGTGGCATGGCGGTGGAAACCGGTTCTAGCCTCTACACATGCTACCATCCTAACCCTCCCCTCCCCACACTACTACGCGGCGTGGAGTACGCTCGTGCGTAACTGGGCGGAGCAAGGAGTCACGCGATACAGGGGCGGAACTGGTTGCCCTCCCGCTCGCCGAGCGACCAACGACTAATACCCTGGAGAACCGTACTTAGAAGAGCTGTACCATCCACAGATACTTTCTCCAGCACTTTTCTCCAATTCATTAACACCTTCTAGGCCTTATGGTAAAACTGCTCAAGCAATCAGGGTTTCCTCTCTGACATTTCCTGTCTAACTCTCTGCAGTGTCCATTGTCCAATCACCAACTGATTATGGGTAGTACACTAAGGTCTTGGAGGGAAGCCTTCCCAGTGGATCACAAAAACACATGACATCTGGGAACAGGACTTGACATAGTCAGATTGACACTATCAGATCTTGATTGAGGCAACTGACATTTTTTACTAGTGGTAGGCACATTCCAATTCCAGTCATGGTGTATTCTACCATTTGAATTGAGCTTAGGTCAAAGAGATCATATGGCCAAGGCTCTGTACAGCAGCCATTGCCAAAATGATACCCACCAGCTGACTCAGTGACATAGTGTCCCATTCCCAGAGGTATAACTCAGTATACTGTAACAGTGTACCTCTATAACAGTATACTGTTCCAGCCAAGCTGCAACTGTTCTGCCTGAAGGAGCAATGGTCTCAGCTTTCAATACTCCTCCAGAAGGTCCCAGGTTGATATGTCCTCCAGTCAGCCTCTAGAAATCCTCCAGCTTGTTACAAAGATATGTTTAGAAGTAAGTGCATACATCTTTCCAGCAATCCACATTTTGTACTTCAATTGCAGAGTTCAAACTTGTCTTGCACAAGACAAAATCCATGGCCCCTGTGTTGGTTACCTATCTGAAACTTTTGATATCAGGAGTCATGCTGTACAATCTTACAGGGCAATCTAGAAGGATGCCTGTAAGCAGAGGGGTGTTCACGGGCACCGCACACTGCTGCGTGCGGTGTGTGCGGTACGTCCAGCAGGCGTGGGGGTAGGGGATGGGTAGGCGGTTCTGACGTCACGGCTGCGTGCGGTGGACGGTCCGCTGTTGGCCGGTGGCCACAGCGATCGCTGTGTGCGGTGACGAAAGGCTGACGTAGGGACGAAGTGGGCGGAGCTCCGAGGCTGTGTGCGGTCCGACTGCACACAGGGCCCGTGAACAGCCCTCTGGAAGGGCCATGTGATTCCAAACAAAGGTGCAAAGGTTTAGCTATAGCCTATAGGTAACAGCTGTGAAATGAATGAAAACAGTGCTTAATCACTTTTATTATCTTAAATTCAATAAGTAGGTCAATATATCTTAAAGCTGTCCTTTGAAATCAAAGACTTCACTGAGCTTAATTGCAAATAATAAATGGCTTGTTGGATCAGGATGAGATAGGTAGGTAAGAACTAAGAAACAAGGTAAGGCTATTCCAATTCCTGGACAGTCCTGAAAATGCTGCAAAGTTAATGCCTACAGCATGCACAACATACACTCATATGAGTTGATAAGCACCATATAGTGTAGACAAGCTCACCTATGCCATGCCAATCCAAAAAGTGAATAAACAATGCCATCTCACCTTGAACTGTCGAGGTCATCGCTGCTGCACGGACGTCCTATGTCAATGACGGAATGTTTTCCAAGATGAATCCAGTCTAAATGTCCTTTCTCTCTGTCTGCCTCCCATGCACACAAGTGATATGATGTTGTGCAGCCACTTCGTCCAACCGCTATTCCCTGTCCATTTCTCACATCACCAGAGGAAGCATTTCCAAACACACCATGAGTTCTCACTGGCACAGATTGAAGCTCACTTACTGAACAAATATCTCCTTTGTTCTTCACACTTTCAGTCAATGCTAGCTGACGAAATTTCGGTGCAGCAAACTTTTCAGCAAAGAGTCTGATGTCGATGTCAGGTCCGAGGTCATCCGTACCGAGTTGGTGATGCTCGACCTCTCTGACCTGTGCTCCAAAAACTGCTTCTGACAATGATTCATCACTGAGTACCCTACCGCACGCGCTTCCTACGACCACAAAATACAAAAACCCACGTAACAATCCTATGCCGATCGCTCCTGTGACCGCGCGGGAGGGGACCTGACCCGTCAGCGCCATAACTGTCACTGAGCTCTGGCGCCGGGAGAAGCATCAGCTGGCCGGAGAGCAGTGCGCAGGCGCGAGAGCAGACAACTGACGGACGGAAAGGGGGCGGGGCTGGCCGCTAGGGTTTCGGAGTCCGGTCCGGTAGTTGTCCGGCTTCTTTGAAAATGGTTACACGAGAGCGATTTAGCGCCGCCCGTCGCCCTGCCATACATATGTCCCGCCGCATCAGAGGGTAAGTGACCTCAGGTCAAGGTCAGATCAATCCGGTAACTTGAGAAAGCTCGTCAAGGATGCTAATCACGCATAGCATTCGATTCAACGATTCTGATCTTTTGTTACCGTTCTCAATCTCGACTGTAAAAAAGTCGCGATTTCAATTTAGTCGGGAGACGGCGCCGTCTAGTACCGATTATTTATAGTGGTACCGATGACATGAAATGACCTCGACGCAAAAATTTGACATCGGCTATCAAACCCCGCTGAACTAAGGGCCTGAGCTGACGAACTCAAAATAAAATAAATAAGTGTTGGAGGGAGGATTGAATCATTTGCGGCGCTTAAATGCAGTTTCCGTGCCTTTTATCGCGGTACCTATATATCTCGAGTTATAATGGGGAGATCATGTGATTAACCCGACCTGACCCAAGATAGCGGTTCGTGGCTGGAGCAGGCTGGAGGGGCGAAAGATTCGGCTTAAATCAAAAGTTGGGTACGGTAAATTTAAGCGTGGTATATACAATAGTTTAGTTACCTCCCGAAAAAAATGCCTGAGGACACAACCTATCGATTAGGGAGGCGTCAGGTCTCAGGTCAATGAGAATGGTGACTTGTGAGATCAGCTCTCTCATAGTCATATGTGTCCCTTTTCAGGTCTATCGCTAACACGTGGTCAGACGGATCTGAGCCAGCTATGCACAGGCAGAGATGGATACCTGCCTACGGAGACCTCGGTAACTCAGCGATATAGCAAGGAGCGGTACACGACATTTAAAAACCGTCAAAATATGTTGACATTTTCGCTAATGTCAAAATGGCCTCGACGGGGACAAATATAAGATTTACGACTGAGAACGGCAACATCCGACAAACGAAGCCGCAGTTCGTAAACTATGTAGGTATGTAGAAGATCTACGAGGGCGCGACCAGTACAAGCACTTGCTAATCCTATTGTAACACCTTTCCCTAGAACGCTAATAAGAAAACTGAAGAGCGACACACTAACATCAAAGATTAATACCTATAGTATAGGTTAAACCAAACGGCATAAAGTTTCGGTTAAAACGGAGACCGATGAAAAGGCACTTTGAAAACACACACATATATTAAATACTTCTTCATATGTTGGACATACTCCGAGACAACTGTCGAATGTCGGTAATTTCTAAAATAAATGCACCCACACACAGCAACAAGGTCATAGCCGCATAACCCACCCATGGGTCAATTCATTGTTCATCACATGATACCGAATCACATACCGACTATATCCGGATACGCGGCGTAATAATGCATATACACTTAAAGGCCGCCGTCCACTGCGACGGAATTCCGTCCGGAGTCCGTCCGGAATGTCGCCGCACGCTGGCCGCATCCGGTCCGGATGCGGTCCGGATGCGGAGAGCTAATAAATGTTTCCTAACACTTATTATCAAATAAAATATTGCAAGTAACCAGCAGCGAATACTCTTGCCATTCTAAGGAAATAATTTTTACTTACTTCATGATGATCGTGTTCCAATTCTTCGTACAATTCACAATGTTTGCCTCCGATACGGCCCCAAACCACGTCTGTTCCGGACGTTCCGGATGCGTTTTCCGCAAAAAGTTCAACGCGTCGGACATCACTCTTCCGTCTCCGTAGCAACCGCATCCGAAACGCATGCGGAGAGCTGACGGAAAATCAACAGCTGATTGCCGTTCGGATGCGGTCCGGACGGAGCGCACACGATTTCCGTACGGACCGGATGCGCCCATAGGGTTCTGTGTTAAATTCCGTACGGACCGCACGCGTTCCGCACAGTGGACGGCGGTAACACTTGACAATGTCACCAGGAAAAGCTGCTTGCTCCGGAATGTGGTAACACGGCCCAAGCGTATAAAAAATATGGCTCAATTAGCGGTTATTTTAGTTTGATTCGCAGCCATATCTGCGTACTCGAAGCTAATAGCTCTACGGATGCAATAACAACATTGCAATAATATGCCGCATCACGCACTCGACGAGCGTGAAGGTCTGACGCCAAGCAGCCAACACCACTGTCGGTGGTGGTACGTACCGAGCAGTGACTGCCGTCTGGCCGTCTGATGGGATATACACTGAGGCCGGCGGCGGGCCGTCTGATCGGGCACACACTGACCCGACGGCGGCCGTCTGATCCGGCACACACTGACCCGACGGAGGGCCGTCTGATCCGGCACACACTGACCCGACGGAGGGCAGTCTGACCCGGCACACACTGACCGGCGGAGGGCCGTCTGACCCGGCACACACTGACCCGACGGCGGGTCGGTAGTACGTACCGAGCAGTGACTGCCGTCCGGCCGTCTGATCCGGCACACACTGACCCGACGGAGGGTCGGCTGATCGGACACACACTGACCGCCGGCGGCCGGCTACCGGCAGAGTTCAGCGCACCCAACGAGCACACCGAGCACCGCAACCGATCCCGACCACAAGAGCAGGGGACGACGCACACGCCACACGTTATCGTTATACTCATACGTAGGCATAAACTATGGTAATGATGAAATCAGCAAACACAACAACACCCTGATTTGGACAATAAGCCACTGACAATCGATAACCGAAGGGCTAGCCGAGCGTCGCGGTGGTCGCCGCCGGGACCAGCTAGCCGGGCTATTGTTGCCCCCGGCGGGACCAGCTAGCCGGACTGGTTCAGTGTTGCCATCAGCGCAGTACAGACAGTCTGGTGCCCATTCAGACGATTCACAAAATGCACATTTCAATCATATCTGCATGAAAAGAACCACTCGTTCATGACAGGGAGCACACTGTACTGAAAATAGAGCGACAGTGCAATAGAGAACTTACATTGCTCCTTTCGATCGATTCTTTCTCACACCAGTGACTCGCTACCAAGCTATCCAGTCAGCCTTATGCTCACGTGTTTGGTATGCAGGGGAGGTCGTCCTTACACACCGCCATCAGCGCCCTCAGCCCCGAGCGGCCACCGTCTCCAGAATCCGGTGGAGCGGGGCGCCCCTACGCTCTGTCAGCGGGCGCCCTCAGCCCCGGACGGCCACCGTCTCCAGGATCCGGTGGAGCGGGGCGCCCCTACGCTCTGTCAGCGGGCGCCCTCAGCCCCGGGCGGCCACCGTCTCCAGGATCCGGTGGAGCGGGGCGTCGCGCCGTCGCACCAGCTCCGCCGCCCTCGGAAACTGCTCGGCCGAGATCAGGAACAGCACGGCCTCGCGCTGCAACACAGCGACACATCACACAGAGTCACACACCGACACATCACACAGAGTCACACACCGACACATCACACAGAGTCACACACCGACACATCACACAGAGTCACACACCGACACATCACACAGAGTCACACACCGACACATCACACAGAGTCACACACCGACACATCACACAGAGTCACACACCGACACATCACACAGAGTCACACACCGACACATCACACAGAGTCACACACCGACACATCACACAGAGTCACACACCGACACATCACACAGAGTCACACACCGACACATCACACAGAGTCACACACCGACACATCACACAGAGTCACACACCGACACATCGCACACGGTAACACACCGACCTATCACACACGGTCACACAGCGACACACCGAGCACGGCAACACACCGACACATACATCACAGACGGTCACACAGCAAAACACCACACACGGCCACATACCTGGACACACCGCACAAAGTCACACACCGACGAACCGACACGACACATCGCAAACAGTAACACAAAACACATAGTAACACAAGACACATCACACAGGTCACACACCGACACATCCACACATCGCACAGTAACAAACGGACACGTCGGCGTCGCACACGCTCAAACACCGACACATCACAAACAGACACATCACAAACAGTACACATCGACATATCGCACACGGTTACACACAGACGCATCGCACACGGTAATGCAGGACCATCGCGCACGATCACACACCGAAAAATCGCACACGGTCATACATCGATAAATCGCACACGCTTTAAACACATCGACACACCGCCCACAGTCACACACCAAAACATGGCACACGGTTACGCAGCAACACATGGCACATGATCACACATCGACAAATCGTACAGTAACACACCGACACATCATACAGTAACACACCGGCAAATCGCATATGGTCACATGCCGACACAGCACACATGGTAACACACCAACACATTACACGGTAAACACATCAACACACCGTACATGGTAACACAACGGCACATCGCACTCCACACACGGTAGCACACGGTAGCACACATACACATTGAAACATCGCAGAGTAGCAAACCAACACATCGAACAGTAACACACCTACACAGCAGACACGGTCACACACCGACACATCGCATACGGTCACACAACGGCACATCGCACACGGTACCACACCAACACATCGTACATGGTAACACACCGACATATCACACACGGTCACACAGCGACACACCGACACATGATACACACGGACACACAGCGAAAGAGGCGGAAAACGCATTCGTTCCCAGCAGCCTGGCCAAGGGAGTCGTTCAGTGTTAATTCAAAGGAAGATATGCTAAAAAAAAAAAAATTCAATGCGAAATGTTGTCAACAGCTACGCAACTGCTCCACATGCCACCTCAAAGCCAAAGCCTTACGTTTCTTTGTCTTGGAATAATATTATTGAGATGTTATATTTATTTTGATGAGTATTGGAGCCTCGAACCCGGTCCGTCACCAGGACCGCCCGGGATTAGGTCTGTCTCCGGGCCCAGTCCCACCTCTAGGACCGGGGGATCGTCTCCGGACCCAGGACCGCGGGATTAGGTCTGTCTCCGGGCCCAGTCCCACCTCTAGGACCGGGGGATCGTCTCCGGACCCAGGACCGCGGGATTAGGTCTGTCTCCCGGCCCAGGCCCCCAGGACCGGGGATTCGGCACGGTCTCCGGGCCCAGTTACGGGCATCCGTACTGTCTCCGGGCCTAGACCCCCGGGACCGGGAGCTCGGGACCGCCTTCAGCGCCCGGTCGGCGTCGTCTCACCTCTCTGCCCACCGAGATGAGGTGGTCGGCGTGTTTTCCGATGACGGCGGCGGCGTCGGCGGCGGCCAGACGGCAGCGCGCCAGCAGCAGGGCCTCCTCCCACAGACCGGACGCCTGCAGGTAGCGGCAGCCGTCGGCCGCCTGGCCGGCCACCACCAGAATCTCCACACCTGAACGGCGCACAATCGGCGTCAGAGCCGGTGGACGACGACCGTCAGCCGTCAGACAAAGCCTGCCAGCGGTCAGCTGGGCGATGAGCATATCACAAGGCGCAACCAAGACCGGCGACAGGCATCTCCAAACGGCACATCACATCTGATCGGACGGAGCACCGCTGCTGAGCGGTACACGGCCGCCACCCGCCGGCGCGCTAACCCCCGCCAGCCGCTGTATCTGGTCCGCAACACTCACCCTTGTGCACGTGTCCGGCGGCGATCAGGCTGGTGGCCACCAGTTTGGCCACGCCGCTGCCGTCGCCGGCGCGGGGTCCCGAGGTCAGCACACACGCCCTGAGGGGAGGGGGGCGGTCGGTCAGTCGTCAGTCACGGCCGAGAAGGGAAGCCCACACACCACACACGACCCAGCTGACACCTCGTCAACGACGTTGATCTTTCTATTGTGGAATTTCACGTACTCTCAATACAATGACCTGAGGAAGTTGGTGTAGGCCTGGTCGGCACGAATGACCTGAGTCAGTTGGTGTAGGCCTGGTCGGCACGAATGACCTGCGACAGTTGGTGTAGGTCTGGTCCGTCTCACTGACCTCAGACAGTTGGTGTAGAAGCCCGTGTCGGCCGGCTCCGTCTCCAGTAGCAGCTGCGCCGCCCGCTCGGGCTGTCCCAGCGCCACCAGTTGGCGGGTCACCTCGTCTGCGGCGCCGGCGGCCGGCCACTGACCCAGCCGCAGCGCCACCCGGTCCCGCAGCTGCTCCTGTCAGCGGAGGGAGGGGGTGAGCACTGGCCCCGTTATCTCTCACACACCGGGTCAGTCGGCACAGGGGCAGCCGCGCCACAGACAGACAGCATCAGGGACACCACAGTAACGCTTAGGTAACAGCGACTTCATGATGCATTTCGATCTGTGCTGAAGTACGAACAGGTCATCACAAGCCACCCTGTCCCACTCACCAGATACATTTCCGAGTCGCAGAGCAGGTCGAAATCAGGCCCGATAAAGTCGGTGTATTTGCCGTCCTGAAAACGGGCATGGCGGGTCAGAGCGTCAACAGGACAGACACATCGCCGCGACCGGAGGGAGGTACCAGCCCTCGGACCAGCAGTGAGCCATACGCCATACACAGCGTGATACAGCACACAGCCATCCAGACGCGACGAATATCTTCTGGGAAAGAGTATGTAGCACACGAGTAAACCACACTGAATACCAGTCTGATGGGGCTCTTTCCGAGTTCCGAGTTCATTGCGCAAACAGCCATGGAACCGTCTCCATAGCCGCGTATGTGCCTATGCGTGTGCAACACAATCGTAGTTCACGGTAGGTACTAGGTTCACGTTTCACGTAAAGAGGACTGCACGAGTAATCATCCCGACCCAGATCCCATTGCAATCTCGGCCGGCAGAGCAGCTGTGGGATCGGCCCGCGTCTCTCCTGCCCGCCGCGATGTCCGCTCAGTTTGTACCGAGCTGGGTCCGCAGAGCACGTACCGCGCTGGGTCGGGGGAGTACGTAGGTACCGAGCGGCCGGGGCAGTACGTACCGACCCCCACCAAACACGATTTGGCAGCACTATAATGAGGCCTGCTGGGCGTGAAGTTTTCCCTTCACCATAGGGTTTACACACAAACTGGTCAAAGTTTGAGCCAGGATATACTAGTCTTAAAATGCAAAAAACGAACAAATTTTGGCATCAATAGATTCAGCATTTCATCGTGTGCCTCAAACCGTCCATCATTTGGCCTCAAAGGAGGTAAAAATTGTTCAAAATCGAAGTTGAAAAGATGCTTTCTGAGCACATAATCTGGTAGCAATCACGTGACCTGCTATAAGCAGCTTATCGATAATTTACAAACATAATTATTAATATGCTGCTTTAAACAACATTACCCATACATTTTGAGCTTTCAGTACTTCAAATAAGGTCAAAACATCGCAAAACACAAAAGTTAATACAATAGTCACGTGGGTGTCAGGAAATGTCACAGGTGCGTCAAATTTGTGACTGGGGCTTTACTTTCAAACATCGGATCTACCTGTTTCTTATAGGTATCTTGGTACGTACCGCGCTGGGTCGGGGAGTACGGGGGAGTAAGTCCCGGGCTAGGTCGCGGGAGTACAGGGCAGCACGTACCGCGCTGGGCCGGCGCCGGCTGAGATGGTGGCAGGCCAGTCTCCAGAGCCGCGCAGCCGACTCGTTCCCCAGCAGGTGGGCGGCCACCAGACCGCGCTGCTCAGGAGGCGTATCGACGGCGCGCAGCCAGGCCAGCAGGTCGGCCGGCAGCGTCTGCAGAAACTGACACACACCTGCCGGCAGCGTCCGCAGAAACTGACACATACTGACACACACCTGCCAGCAGCGTCTGCACAAATTTACAAATTACAAAACCACTCACAAAACTATTTTTGAAGGTACGGACACCAACGGGAAACTAGCTTCTGTCATACGGACACGTCCCAATTGAGAGTACCCAGACACCGACAGGTCAGTGACCTCTGTCCCACAGTTACTAGCAGGTCATTGACCTCTGTCACAGAGATACAAACTGGTCACTGACCTCTGTCCCACAGTTACTAACAGGTCACTGACCTCTGTCGTCGCCGGTGTAGTCTCCCTCGCCGGCATTGAACAGGTACTGTTCCAGAGCAGAGACGGAGCCCAGACTCATCAGGCACGGGTGGCACACCGGTTCTGGGGACAGGGAGGTACTGTTAAACAGGTACTGTTCCAGAGCCGAGACGGAGCCCAGACTCATCAGGCACGGGTGGCACACCGGTTCTGGGGACAGGGAGGTACTGTTAAACAGGTACTGTTCCAGAGCCGACACGGAGCCCAGACTCATCAGGCACGGGTGGCACACCGGCTCTGAGGGGAGGGAGGTACTGTTAAACAGGTACTGTTCCAGAGCCGAGACGGAGCCCAGACTCATCAGACACGGGTGGCACACCGGTTCTGGGGAGAGGGAGGTACGGGGACCCGCAGTTGCTACTGTACAGCGACCCTGAGTAAATTGTCCCAGCACCCTCACAGGGAACAACGATAAGCTGTCACAGAAAACCTCAGCTGCTCTTGTACAGGGACCGGCAGTCGATACCAATGTTATCGGTTGTTACTGGACAGGACAGACGGTTAGACTTGGGGTTCGTGTAGCAACTGCGGGTCCCCGTACTGTTAAACAGGTACTGTTCCAGAGCCGAGACGGAGCCCAGACTCATCAGACACGGGTGGCCCCGTACTGTTAAACAGGTACTGTTCCAGAGCCGAGACGGAGCCCAGACTCATCAGACACGGGTGGCACACCGGCTCTGGGGACAGGGAGGTACTGTTAAACAGGTACTGTTCCAGAGCAGAGACGGAGCCCAGACTCATCAGACACGGGTGGCACACCGGCTCTGGGGACAGGGAGGTACTGTTAAACAGGTACTGTTCCAGAGCAGAGACGGAGCCCAGACTCATCAGGCACGGGTGGCACACCGGCTCTGGGGAGAGGGAGGTACTGTTAAACAGGTACTGTTCCAGAGCCGACACGGAGCCCAGACTCATCAGACACGGGTGGCACACCGGCTCTGGGGAGAGGGAGGTACTGTTAAACAGGTACTGTTCCAGAGCCGACACGGAGCCCAGACTCATCAGGCACGGGTGGCACACCGGCTCTGAGGGGAAGGGAGGTACTGTTAAATAGGTACTGTTCCAGAGCAGAGACGGAGCCCAGACTCATCAGGCACGGGTGGCACACCGGTTCTGGGGACAGGGAGGTACTGTTAAACAGGTACTGTTCCAGAGCCGACACGGAGCCCAGACTCATCAGACACGGGTGGCACACCGGCTCTGGGGAGAGGGAGGTACTGTTAAACAGGTACTGTTCCAGAGCCGACACGGAGCCCAGACTCATCAGGCACGGGTGGCACACCGGCTCTGGGGAGAGGGAGGTACTGTTAAACAGGTACTGTTCCAGAGCCGACACGGAGCCCAGACTCATCAGACACGGGTGGCACACCGGCTCTGGGGAGAGGGAGGTACTGTTAAACAGGTACTGTTCCAGAGCCGACACGGAGCCCAGACTCATCAGGCACGGGTGGCACACCGGCTCTGAGGGGAAGGGAGGTACTGTTAAATAGGTACTGTTCCAGAGCAGAGACGGAGCCCAGACTCATCAGACACGGGTGGCACACCGGCTCTGGGGAGAGGGAGGTACTGTTAAACAGGTACTGTTCCAGAGCCGACACGGAGCCCAGACTCATCAGACACGGGTGGCACACCGGCTCTGAGGGGAGGGAGGTACTGTTAAACAGGTACTGTTCCAGAGCCGAGACGGAGCCCAGACTCATCAGACACGGGTGGCACACCGGCTCTGAGGGGAAGGGAGGTACTGTTAAATAGGTACTGTTCCAGAGCCGAGACGGAGCCCAGACTCATCAGACACGGGTGGCACACCGGTTCTGGGGGGGGGGGAGGTACTGTTAAACAGGTACTGTTCCAGAGCCGAGACGGAGCCCAGACTCATCAGACACGGGTGGCACACCGGCTCTGAGGGGAAGGAGTGCGAGCACGGTACATAACACTGCGGAGTCACGACGGGTGGCACACTGATTCCGGCGAGGTGATCAGGAAGCAGCGACCAAACACAGGCCGTGCACGGGTCGAACAGCGCCGGCTCCACCCACCTCTGTACTGGTAGAGGTCGGCTCCACCCACCCCTATACTGGTAGAGGTCGGGTGTCGGCTCCACCCACCTCTGAACTGGTAAAGGTCGGCTCCACCCACCTCTGTGCTGGTAGAGGTCGGCTCCACCCACCTCTGTGCTGGTAGAGGTCGGCTCTACCCACCTCTGTGCTGGTAGAGGTCGGGTGTCGGCTCCACCCACCTCTATACTGGTAGAGGTCGGGTGTCGGCTCCACTCACCTCTGTACTGGTAGAGGTCGGCTCCACCCACCTCTATACTGGTAGAGGTCGGCTCCACCCACCTCTGTACTGGTAGAGGTCGGCTCTACCCACCTCTGTACTGGTAGAGGTCGGGTGTCGGCTCCACCCACCTCTATACTGGTAGAGGTCGGGTGTCGGCTCCACCCACCTCTATACTGGTAGAGGTCGGGTGTCGGCTCCACCCACCTCTGTACTGGTAGAGGTCGGGTGTCGGCTCCACCCACCTCTGAACTGGTAAAGGTCGGCTCCACCCACCTCTGTACTGGTAGAGGTCGGGTGTCGGCTCCACCCACCTCTGAACTGGTAAAGGTCGGCTCCACCCACCTCTGTGCTGGTAGAGGTCGGCTCCACCCACCTCTGTGCTGGTAGAGGTCGGCTCTACCCACCTCTGTGCTGGTAGAGGTCGGGTGTCGACTCCACCCACCTCTATACTGGTAGAGGTCGGGTGTCGGCTCCACTCACCTCTGTACTGGTAGAGGTCGGCTCCACCCACCTCTATACTGGTAGAGGTCGGCTCCACCCACCTCTGTACTGGTAGAGGTCGGCTCTACCCACCTCTGTACTGGTAGAGGTCGGTCGGAGAGCTGGCCTGGCGCAGCTCCAGGTCCATGACGCGCACGCAGTTGTCTGCCGTCAGCAGCACTGGCTTGTCGGAGGAGACCCAGTCGCAGTCGTGCACCGGGTGGCCGTCGCGCGGCGACCGCAGCTGCGAGAGACGCTCGTCCTGCGGCACAGGACGGCACTGTCAGCCGACCGAGCGACCCAGGTCAACACAGCCAACGACCTTAGACGAACACAGCCAGGTATGTACCCAGATATCCCACTGACTCTCCCATATATCCCAGATATCTCACTGACAGTCCTGGTGTCCCATATATCCCAGCTGTCCCACTGACCGTCCCAGATATCTCCGATGTCCCACTGACCGTCCCATATATCCCTAATGTCCCACTGACCGTCCCAGATGTCCCACTGACCGTCCCAGATATCTCCGATGTCCCACTGACCGTCCTGGTGTCCCAGCTGTCCCACTCACCGTCCTGGTGTCCCAGCTGTCCCACTCACCGTCCTGGTGTCCCAGCTGTCCCACTCACCGTCCTGGTGTCCCAGCTGTCCCACTGACCGTCCCAGATGACCCGGATATACTGACCGTCCTGGTGTCCCAACTGTCCCACTGACTGTCCCAGTGTCCCAACTGTCCCACTGACCGTCCTGGTATCCCAGATGTCCCACTCACCGTCCTGGTGTCCCAGATATCCCACTCACCGTCCTGGTGTCCCATATGTCCCACTGAGTTTCCCATATATCCCAGATGTCCCACTCACCGTCCTGGTGTCCCAGATGTCCACGCCGTCACCGAACAGCACCAGCAGTTTCATGTTGCCGCGGCCGGGCGCGAACTTGAGCTTCCTGATGGCGCCGCGGTGGGTGGGTACCGTGTGGGACAGCTGCTTGGCCAGGTCCCAGATGCACAGCTGGCCCTCGGCGTCCCCCAGCACCAGCTGCAGCGGCGGAGGGGAGGGGGGGGGGGGGTGGCGGTATCAGGTCCGTGTTCTATCCTCACCGCCCGCCGGTACCGGCCAGCGGCAGCGCCGCCCTCAATCAGGTTTGTTTGTTTGTTGGGGGTTAGGGGCGCGCCGACTACGAGGTCATTTTGCGCCCTCAATCATCTGTCGCTCAATCAGGTCTGATCGACACGGGTCGGGCCGACTTCCTACGCCAGCCAGTTTGTACGAATAAAACTGTTTGGGGGCCAATTAAATATAAGTGGTTATGTAAACGAGCTATGAACATGACGGGCATTTCGTTCATAACACGTTGGTTTTGCTTCTATCTTCTCGGAGGCATGAGTTATTGAAAGATACTACCTACTAGCAATATTCATGGGCCAAACGAGATAATATGAATATCCAAAGGAAGAAACAAAAGGCACGGCTGACCAGCCGGGTCAGCGCGGCGGAGAGGTCCGCAGGCTCAGCTGATCCCCTCCCCGCCGATATTGGTGACCGGCCGGGTCGGCGCGGCGGAGCGGCCGGCAGATCACTCACCTGCTCCCCCTTCCAGCCGATGCCGGTGACCGTGCCCACGGCCGGGTCGGCCGGGATGCGCGTGCCGTCGCGCACCTGGTTCCCCTCCACGGAGAAGTGGTACATCTGGCCGGTCGGGTCGGTGAACACAAAGTGCTCCTTGACCAGCGCGCGCGCGCCGTCCGTCTCGGAGGCGCCGGAGCCGGCGCGCCGGCGCGCGCTGTGCACCGGCGACCACTCGAGCGCCGTCAGCGGCGGCAGCGAGGCCGGCAGCGCGCGCAGCTGGGTGAGCGAGCTCAGCTCCCACAGCTCGGCCGGCTGCTCGCGGAACACCACGATAAAGTACTGTTTGAGCGGCGACACGCGCACGGAGCCGATCGGCTCGGAGTCGGCGCGCTCGGCGCGCGGTGCCACCGACTGTCCGGTGCGCACGTCAGTGAGCAGCAGCTCGCTGCGCGCGCCGCCGCCGCCGCCGCCGGCCGGCGCCGGCCGCGCCCAGGACAGAAGCGCCGTCAGGCTGCACCACTCGATACCGGCGACGGCGGCCGAGTGGGCGGCCAGCTCGGCCAGCACGCAGCCGCGCGCCACGTCCAGTACCAACAGCGCACCGGCCGCCGTGCCGCACGCCAGCCGCGGCACAAACTCCTGCGCACATCAGTGGGGCGTCAGAGCGCTCACAGGACGACCGATACGCGGGGCGGGCACAGGCTAACGACACCACGGACCAAAATGGACGAACGATATGGTAGACAGATCTCTAAGCAAAAAAAAAAAAGAGCCATACCGGTAAGGGTGGCACTGGCTATGACAATAAGCCGAAATGGACGGCATCGGCCTAATCATTGCAGCAAGGCCTTGACAAAATTTATGAAATACTAACTTGGCCGACTCACAAATATAGCGCAACTTTCACAATGTAAAAATGTGTCAACCTAATTCATTAAGCTGATCTTCGGCATCAAAACATCAACTACCGACTGCCACGGCGCGCTGATCCGATCCCGCGTCACCCCCAGCCCGCCAGAGCGGCGCACCGACCTGCCAGTTTTTGGTGGTGAGCGGCGGGCACATGCGCAGCACGGTGGGCGTCGCCGGGCCGGGTGTCAGGAGGCCGGCGAGCAGCAGGCGCGCCGGTGGCCAAGGCCAGAGCGGCCGGCGCCCGCCGCCACCGGCGCCCAGCTCCCAGAGCAGCGAGCGGCCGTCCGAGAGCAGCACGGCCAGCCGCGCCTCCGAGGCCGGGTCCAGTGCCGCCGCCGACAGACGCAGGTGGCGCGTCAGCCGCGGCGCGTCCGTGTGGCCGCGCGACTCGTACGACAGCTCGTCGCCGGCGGCCCGCGTGCGCACCGCCGCTACACCGGACTCGCACACCGTCAGCAGGGCGTCGGCGCGCGAACAGCTCATCACCTGTCGGCGGAGAGCGGGCGGATCAGCGATCAGCTCAGCCGAACTGTGGACAGACCGCGGGCGGCTCAGAGATCGGCTCATCACCTGTGGACAGAGGGTGGGAGGCTCAGATATCAGCTCAGCCGAACTGCTGTGGGCAGACAGCGGGCGACTCAGCGATCGGCTCAGCGATCAGCTCAGCCGACCTGCTGGCGGAGAGCGGGTGGCTCAGAGATCGGCGCGCCGGTAGGGCAGTGGCTCCACGTCACAACGAGCACCACGGAGCTCAGACTGGGGGCTGTCCCACCGCGGACCCGGCCGGCCACCGGTCAGGCCCGTCCGTCCGGCCGGCGGGGACAGCTCACCTGGGTGAAGGGCGAGCCAGACTTGTCGGCCGGCACGGCGCCCACGGCGCGGCCCAGCTGCGTGTCGACCAGCAGCACCTGCCTGCCGAACACCAGCAGCAGCAGGTGGCGCCGCGCGCGGTGGTAGCTCAGCTGGACGCACTCCTGCTGGCCGAGCGCCGCCTCCTCCGGCCTGCGGGCGGCGCGCACCGGCAGTCAGCGCCGAGAGACGAGCGGTCCGACATATCAACCACACACAACAGATCAGCCCCTCCCCATCGGGAGTCAGCACTGAGAGACGAGCGGTCCGACATATCAACCACATATAACTGACCAGCCCCTCCCCATCGGGAGTCAGCACCGAGAGACGAGCGGTCCGACATATCAACCACACAGAACTGACCAGCCCCTCCCCATCGGCAGTCAGCGCCGAGAGACGAGCGGTCCGACATATCAACCACACACAACAGATCAGCCCCTCCCCATCGGGAGTCAGCACTGAGAGACGAGCGGTCAGACATATCAACCACATATAACTGACCAGCCCCTCCCCATCGGGAGTCAGCACTGAGAGACGAGCGGTCCGACATATCAACCACATATAACTGACCAGCCCCTCCCCATCGGGAGTCAGCACTGAGAGACGAGCGGTCCGACATATCAACCACATATAACTGACCAGCCCCTCCCCATCGGGAGTCAGCACTGAGAGACGAGCGGTCCGACATATCAACCACATATAACTGACCAGCCCCTCCCCATCGGGAGTCAGCACTGAGAGACGAGCGGTCCGACATATCAACCACATATAACTGACCAGCCCCTCCCCATCGGGAGTCAGCACTGAGAGACGAGCGGTCCGACATATCAACCACATATAACTGACCAGCCCCTCCCCATCGGCAGTCAGCGCCGAGAGACGAGCGGTCCGACATATCAACCACACACAACAGATCAGCCCCTCCCCATCGGGAGTCAGCACTGAGAGACGAGCGGTCCGACATATCAACCACATATAACTGACCAGCCCCTCCCCATCGGGAGTCAGCACCGAGAGACGAGCGGTCCGACATATCAACCACACAGAACTGACCAGCCCCTCCCCATCGGCAGTCAGCGCCGAGAGACAAGCGGTCCGACATATCAACCACACACAACAGATCAGCCCCTCCCCATCGGGAGTCAGCACTGAGAGACGAGCGGTCCGACATATCAACCACATATAACTGACCAGCCCCTCCCCATCGGGAGTCAGCACTGAGAGACGAGCGGTCCGACATATCAACCACATATAACTGACCAGCCCCTCCCCATCGGGAGTCAGCACTGAGAGACGAGCGGTCCGACATATCAACCACATATAACTGACCAGCCCCTCCCCATCGGGAGTCAGCACTGAGAGACGAGCGGTCCGACATATCAACCACATATAACTGACCAGCCCCTCCCCATCGGCAGTCAGCGCCGAGAGACGAGCGGTCCGACATATCAACCACACACAACAGATCAGCCCCTCCCCATCGGGAGTCAGCACTGAGAGACGAGCGGTCCGACATATCAACCACATATAACTGACCAGCCCCTCCCCATCGGGAGTCAGCACCGAGAGACGAGCGGTCCGACATATCAACCACACAGAACTGACCAGCCCCTCCCCATCGGCAGTCAGCGCCGAGAGACGAGCGGTCCGACATATCAACCACACACAACAGATCAGCCCCTCCCCATCGGGAGTCAGCACTGAGAGACGAGCGGTCAGACATATCAACCACATATAACTGACCAGCCCCTCCCCATCGGGAGTCAGCACTGAGAGACGAGCGGTCCGACATATCAACCACATATAACTGACCAGCCCCTCCCCATCGGGAGTCAGCACTGAGAGACGAGCGGTCCGACATATCAACCACATATAACTGACCAGCCCCTCCCCATCGGGAGTCAGCACTGAGAGACGAGCGGTCCGACATATCAACCACATATAACTGACCAGCCCCTCCCCATCGGGAGTCAGCACTGAGAGACGAGCGGTCCGACATATCAACCACATATAACTGACCAGCCCCTCCCCATCGGGAGTCAGCACTGAGAGACGAGCGGTCCGACATATCAACCACATATAACTGACCAGCCCCTCCCCATCGGCAGTCAGCGCCGAGAGACGAGCGGTCCGACATATCAACCACACACAACAGATCAGCCCCTCCCCATCGGGAGTCAGCACTGAGAGACGAGCGGTCCGACATATCAACCACATATAACTGACCAGCCCCTCCCCATCGGGAGTCAGCACCGAGAGACGAGCGGTCCGACATATCAACCACACAGAACTGACCAGCCCCTCCCCATCGGCAGTCAGCGCCGAGAGACGAGCGGTCCGACATATCAACCACACACAACAGATCAGCCCCTCCCCATCGGGAGTCAGCACTGAGAGACGAGCGGTCAGACATATCAACCACACACAACAGATCAGCCCCTCCCCATCGGCAGTCAGCACTGAGAGACGAGCGGTCCGACATATCAACCACATATAACTGACCAGCCCCTCCCCATCGGGAGTCAGCACTGAGAGACGAGCGGTCCGACATATCAACCACATATAACTGACCAGCCCCTCCCCATCGGGAGTCAGCACTGAGAGACGAGCGGTCCGACATATCAACCACATATAACTGACCAGCCCCTCCCCATCGGGAGTCAGCACTGAGAGACGAGCGGTCCGACATATCAACCACATATAACTGACCAGCCCCTCCCCATCGGGAGTCAGCACTGAGAGACGAGCGGTCCGACATATCAACCACATATAACTGACCAGCCCCTCCCCATCGGGAGTCAGCACTGAGAGACGAGCGGTCCGACATATCAACCACATATAACTGACCAGCCCCTCCCCATCGGCAGTCAGCACTGAGAGACGAGCGGTCCGACATATCAACCACATATAACTGACCAGCCCCTCCCCATCGGGAGTCAGCACTGAGAGACGAGCGGTCCGACATATCAACCACATATAACTGACCAGCCCCTCCCCATCGGCAGTCAGCACTGAGAGACGAGCGGTCCGACATATCAACCACATATAACTGACCAGCCCCTCCCCATCGGCAGTCAGCACTGAGAGACGAGCGGTCCGACATATCAACCACATATAACTGACCAGCCCCTCCCCATCGGGAGTCAGCACCGAGAGACGAGCGGTCCGACATATCAACCACACAGAACCGACCAGCCCCTCCCCATCGGCAGTCAGCACTGAGAGACGAGCGGTCCGACATATCAACCACATATAACTGACCAGCCCCTCCCCATCGGGAGTCAGCACCGAGAGACGAGCGGTCCGACATATCAACCACATATAACTGACCAGCCCCTCCCCATCGGGAGTCAGCACCGAGAGACGAGCGGTCCGACATATCAACCACATATAACTGACCAGCCCCTCCCCATCGGGAGTCAGCACCGAGAGACGAGCGGTCCGACATATCAACCACATATAACTGACCAGCCCCTCCCCATCGGGAGTCAGCACCGAGAGACGAGCGGTCCGACATATCAACCACACAGAACCTACCAGCCCTCCCCATCGGCAGTCAGCACCGAGAGACGAGCGGTCCGACATATCAACCACACAGAACCTACCAGCCCCTCCCCATCGGCAGTCAGCACCGAGAGACGAGCGGTCCGACATATCAACCACACACTAGAACCGACCAGCCCCTCCCCATCGGCAGTCAGCACCGAGAGACGAGCGGTCCGACATATCAACCATTCAGAGAACCGACCAGCCCTTCCTCACCGGCAGGTAGCGGAGAACCGAGCGGTCTGAACCACCGGTAGGCAGCAACAAGGACCGAGCGGCCTGACATATCAACCACACAGAACCGACCAGCCCTTCCTCACCGACAGATCACACTGAGCACCGACCGGCCCCGCTCACAGTGTGACGACCGACCTGAGTCTGACCGGTAGTCAATGCTGAGAGCCCACCTATATAAATCACCACACTCGGTTTGCCAAACCAGCAGCCCCACATATACTCAAGGTCGGTCGGCCCATCGGCAATGGCATGTCTTATTTTACTCTTTCTAGGACACAAAAAGGACACCAAGTGGCACACGACATCGTAGAAAATAATTATTCGGAAACATTTCATTATCGCCTTACCCGGGTATGTCGCCAGTGACCAGATCGAGGACCTTCTTCTTTAGCTTATCTTTCGTGGACTTTTCGTCATAGGTTGGTGTAGCTGTGGATAATGAAGACGAGAAAATGCGTCAGGCCAGTATCAGTGTATAAATGAAGAACAGGGCAAACTAAAAAAGAGTGAGTCAAATCGAAAAAAGAAAACGGCAAAAAAGAAGAAAGAAAAATGCAAAGAAATATAAAGCTATAATAAGGGGAGTGCGAACAGAAGAGCGAAATGAACTTCTCTTGGCAATACGAGTACTCATTGAGGGAGCCAGTACGAGGGACCTTGGAGAGCTCACTGGGTGAAGAACAGTAGGGCAATATTGCATGCCGAGGAATACCAGGGCGCCGAGTCCCAGAGCACCCAGACTCAGAGCACCAAATCACTGGGAACACGGGGAGACCGGACCACTCACTAGAGCAGACGGAAAACCGGAAAACTGCGACATATGACTGCGACACCCATTGTAATCTGAGGGAATATTGAGGCCTTCACTGGCCACTGGCGGGAAACTAGTTAAGTCACTGGTTGCTGATCGGGATGGGCGCAGAGGGGTTGAGGGGCTGACGGGCTGACGCTGTCACTCAGTGGGCGCTGAGGAGCTGATGTGCTCAGGCCTCAGCTCCTCACCCGAGAGCTGGGAGCTGAGAAGCAGGGGTGATCACTCACTGGGCGCGGAGGCGGCGCCGCCGCCGCCGCCGGCCGAGCTGCGCAGCGCCGACAGCTGCACCCTGGTGCCGCCCGAGCTGGGACACTTGGCCACGGCGAAGTCGTCCACCATCAGCACCGAGGACGGACACAGCACTGTCGGGTACAGCGGGCGGGGCCCGGCCCGGTCAGCGGGTGACGAGAGGAGCACCCTCACAATAACGACATTTACCGTCACATTTACACAGCGGTGTTTACTGTCACTGAGAACAGCGGCATTTACCGTCACAACATACAGCAGTTTTAGTATTTACCGTCCCGGCACTAGCCTACAACCTAACCTACCGCCAGGGCTACTTACCGTTACAGCTAACAACGATTTTTTACCGTCAGGACAATCACAGTAGTATTTACCGTCAGCGTGCTCACACCGGCATTGACCGCCACATTAACTTAGCGATATTTACCATCAGGGCACTGTCAGCAGCAGGGCTGCGGAGTCGGAGTCGGAGTCGGAGTCGGTCGGAGTCGACAGTTGTGACCGGAGTCGGAGTCGGAGTCGGAGTCGATTTTAGAAACCCGAGCCGGAGTTGGAGTCGGAGTCACCGAAAATCTGTCGACTCCGCAGCCCTGCTAGGTCTGCGGAGTTGGAGTCGGGAGTTGGAGTCGGTCGGAGTCGACAATTCTGCCCGGAGTCGGAGTCGGAGTCGGAGCTGGTTTTTGAAAGCCGGAGTCAGAGTCGGAGTCGGAGTCGCCGAAAATCCATCGACTCCGCAGCCCTGGTCAGCAGTATCTAACATCAGGGCCTTTTTCGTGACCCAGGGAGCACGAGGATGGAATGGTTCGTGGGTATATCATACTCACAGGCCAGTTTGCGCGGGTCGAACGGATCCAGGTCGAAGCTCAGAATCTGTTCATTGTAGGTCTTTTTCCAGAGCTTGTTTCCGTTGTCGGTGTCCCAGAGGACGAGCGAGTTGGGCGGGTGGGCGGCCAGCAGCATGTGTCCGCAGCCGTCCGTGTGGTACACCCAGCTCATGTCTGTAACAGGTGGCGCACTCAGCCTGTCTGTCTGACCGTACAGCAGCCTGAACAGCAGGAGGAACTCAAATTGGACCGAGTGAACACAGCCAGACCGGCCAACTCCATGGATCAAAGAGCCACTGCAGAGTGCAGGGGTTACATGACAAAATCACACTACCACATCCTACAACTGGACAAATGGCAAATAAAAACTCCACTGGTCCAGCGCCCATCCATTCAGTTGCTGACCAGAGACCGGACGCCAGCTGTCCTGCAGGACCATGGTGAAGAAGCCCTCCTTGACATCCCAGATGACAATGTGTCCACTGGCATCAGCTGACGCCAGCACGGCGCGGTAGGCAAACCGGGCATCCAGCTGAGAGCGCTGCCATTTCACCTGCAACACACAGTGATGACCAATGGATGGTTAGTAGGCGCACAGTGACATGTTGCTGCATGGAACTAAACAGTGGCACACTGTTAAATAATCCAATTGACTGGCACTGATCCTGTGATATGCAACTGAATGTTACCAGTCACTGCTAAAACGAGATAGACGAAGGTTAGGTGAAACTCTGTTCTCTTGTTATATTACCTTGGTGACGAGGGCCTTGTGTTTGTCGAGGGTCTGTACGAGCTGCTGCGTCAAAGGGTCAATCACCACCACTGTGTAGTTGCAGCTGTATGCCAGCAGACCCTGCCAGCCCCTGAGAACAAACAGCATGCACCAAATCAGTCAGTACGTCAAGGAGATGAGATGAGCATAAATCATATTTCATACAATGACTCAATGGACTGAAGCTAAACCAATGATAATGCTACAAGTTTTAGATCAGATTCAGATTCTGCTGGATGGCAAAGATACCATATGAATATGATATCACCTAGAATCTTCACTGCCTCAGTAGGTGGAACTATGGTCATTAGTACCCAAATATAGGAACGTTCCCATTTTTGGGAACGGAGTTCCCAAATATGGGAACGGGCGTTCCCATTTATGAGAACGGAAGGTAATTTTTCGGCCGTACGCCCACTAAAACTCAGAAGTGCACCACGTCTCAAAAAAGTGCACGCTAATTTAAATATCTACTGAATCTCTATAAAATTATCTTTAATCTGACCGTTGAACAAGGAAATTGACCGTCGAATGATATTTTTAATGATTTTTTGAAATGACGGAATGGTGAAAACATGGGTTATACTACATTTAACATGCAATTTTAAGGAAAATGAAGCGTTTTTACATTTTGAGGTCAAGTATAATAATTTTCGCCTGGTTATGAAGTTTCATACTAGCGACACCAGGTGCTGACATATGCAAGCGAACACGGGGACAGTCCCGAGGTAATATTGTTGACTTTTGGTGTCGGGGCGCACGACCGCGTGGAACGTCAGTGATTTTACCGAACTACTGTTGTAAACTCAGTTTCAGTGGTTTAAAATTATTCAGCTGTATTTTTTCAGCCCGGAAAGACATATTTTATTTAGATGCTAGCTGTTTAGCGTTGTTTTATAAGGAGCGTCATGAGCGTGGTTTTTGTCTTCCGTGTTTCTAAGCATGATCGTTTTGGGGGGATTTCTCTTATATAGGTCGCTCTGTGTGGCTTATTTATAATTTTAATGCTGATTTCGATCATTCCTCGTGCCCATCCTACCAGGCCTTTTGCCACTTACACTCATTAAGAAAGGAAAAAACTAGATTTTCATTGGGACTTGGTGTTTTGAGGGTGTAACATATTCAGCGTTCCCATTTTTGGATACTTCCTTGTGCTCGTCAACTATCGGTGATAAACAGACAGGTGCTTGACATGTCTCCACCCTCGGCGCGGACGGTGGATATAGGTATGGAAGACCTTGTTGAACATCGCTGAGCGTTGTGAATTACGTAATCCTGCAGAGGGGGGCGTGCCCGCTGCGAGATCGACGGGAATAAAAGCGCAGAAGACCGGGCGAAACATGCGACGGTCTTGCCGGAAAGGTCATCTGATGATTGTTGTGTTAACAATGATTTGCGGCGTTGGATGTGATGCTTGTTAATGAAAAGAGCCCCTGAAAGGCGTCGGTGAAATCGTTCCCAATATTGGGTACGCCGTTCCCATAATAAGGAACGCTCGCAGCGCCAGTGTACGAGAGCGTTCCCAAATTTGGACTCGCGGCCCGGATGATGGACTGCTTTAGAAATAGGGGAACGAGTTGAAACTACGATGGGCCTTACAATATCAAACTCTTTCCCAACAATATTGAGACAAATATCAGGCGGTTCACGATCGTTTTATATTTTTTGGATGTCATTTAACGGTTCTTTTTCTTGTTTTAAATAATGCCTACATGGCGTTCCCATATTTGGGTTTATCGTTCCCAAACATGGGAACGAAAATACGTTCCCGAAAATGGGTACGCTTGACCATAGTTCCGCCTACTGGCCTGTGCAACAATTCAGACAGCATTTTAAGGGCCTGACAAGTCAATAAGGATTCTTCACTGTCTGAACCCAAAAAGACATTCAATTTTGGGTAGTAGTTTAGAAGGCATCACACTTTCATTTTTGCAACCAAGGAGAGGTACTATACCCAGAGATTGACCACACAATCAAATAGATTCTACTCTGCCCAGTCCTTATGTAGGTACTTCATTCAGAGCAGACAAGACCCAGCTGAGGTATATGATTACTGAAGCTTACTGGCAGAATAACTCACCAGTCCATGGCACCCCGAATCTCTGGCTGAAGGCTGCCGCCTGGTATGGTGCGAGGCACAATGTGTGGCAGCTTGCTCGGGGCTGGTAACTCAACACCAGATGCCATTGCTGCTGCGCACTTGGTTGCACACTTCAATGCTTTATTTGCTGTTAGACTATGAGAGCTAGGTCAGAGGTCAGACCACAGACGTTTTCAATCCCCTGCTGCAGCCCTCGCTTTTTGTTTGGTCACGCTCAGCACAGCACGCCTCAGATGATGACGCCTCAGATGTCACGCCCCTTGGACCTTTGGTTTTCACCTTGACCTTAACCAGGGCACCAGGATTGCTTGACCTTGGTACAATTAATTCAATAATCAATAGCGTAAAATAAAGGTTGAAAAAGTCAAAATACGGTATTGCGTATCTTATCACCGATCATTGAACAACGCAAGGCCGCAAGCATGAAGCAGTTGTTTACTTTTTGCTGCTTTATATTTTGTCATCAGTGCGTAAGAAACGTCTTACAGAGATAGTGATTATTTTTGCAAGTTTTATTCGGTAGTTTGGAAATTTAAAAATAAATTTTGTGATAGAAAATTTCAAGATAATTTTATCTTGTAGCAAACCAAAAAGAAACCTTATTTCTGAAGTTATTGAAAAAATTGTTTTTTATTTTTATGTAGTGCTGTTTGGTAGAAAACTACGTGTATAAACTAGATATGGTTGAAATCTGATTGGAAGAAATTATGGTAGAAATTTTTTTGAAAGCAGCGGAGAATGTTGTAACTCCTAGACTCATTATTTGATTATTATTTATTTTTTAATTAAAGATTTTAATAATTTTTTTGCTTAACTTCCTAGAATGAGTATATTCTTGAGGATATCGCTACAATACATATACTAGATTGCCTCGTAGGCACTTGGAATTGCGATAGACAAATATTGCGCACAAGAACCGACCGGCGACCGCTCTCACTGCCGAGGCGGCATGTTGCAGGCGTGAAATATATATTTCGATTAGTTCTTTTTCTTTACGGATTAATTGGTTTTTGCGTAGTTTTCTGGTCGAAGAATTTAACATAATGTTAAAACACGTTTCAAAAGTGGTACAAGTCTTTGCAATCCTTATCGGAGTATCGCTTGTCTCCGGAAGTGGATCTGTAGTTATCAAAAAAGCGGAAAGAACAATTGACATATCTTCTCAGCTCATAAAAGTCAATGCAATCATTACTTATGAAAACAGTGATGCAAAACCGATATCATCAATCCTATTCTCATCTGATCCAGAGTGGAAGGGTGACCTGTCATTCATTGCTGCCAAGGTGAGTGGGCAATTGGCAATTCATGGAATGCATTTGTTGAGCAGGTCTGAAACGCAGTTCACACTTGCCCGTAAGGTCTGCCGGTGACGGGCCCGACACCGTCAAAACGGCCGAATCTGACGGAGCGACGGCCGTCAGGTCGACGGGCATGTGTGAACCGGCAGCGTTTGACGGTCGGCAACAGCTGACTGCGCCGGCGCCGGACCTGACGGCCGTCGCTTTGGAAAGTTCAGCAATGTTCAACTTTTGACGGTGACGGGCCCGTCGGTTTGAATATCTGCGTGTTGGAGGAAGAGGAAAAGGAACGTTCTCATGCAGCATTAAGCTTATATGCATTTTTAAGAGTATTTATACCAATTTCCATCCATTTTTTGAGATGAAAGTGTTTATTACGGCACGATATCTTGAGATTCGATCCCTGATTTAAATCAGCGAACCTATGTGTCTTTCATTTAAATAAAATTGCAGCAATATTTGACATAAAAATGTAAATGCGTGGTATTTTATTTCTGTAATTCAAATAATTTTTTAACCTCTCGGCCTCCCCATCCCCTTCCCCCATCTGCGTCAATCTCGAAAATGGTGCGCCGTTTCTGTCACAATATATGGCAGCCAATGGGAGCTACCAAATCTCAACTTTCGTTTGACGGGCTGCAGGCCGTCAGGTCGACGGTGACGGGCCCGACACCGACAGACTGACGGTCAAGTGTGAACTGCGTGTGACTCATAAGCACAATGGTTCAGCTGGTTCTCAATGATATATCTGAAGAGCATGCTACTTCAAGATACTTAGAACTCACTTTTCAGATTTTCTGGCATCTGCTGTTCCATCATTTCCATTTTTAATCAGGGCAGTCAAATCCTTATGTACCTACCTATGCCTCATGCCCATTGCCCTGTGATCTAGGTGTGATCATCCCCCTTGTCTGACATGAGCAGCTCCTTAAGAGCAGGCCCATGTGTGGTGGGATGACTGTTTGCAGGGTGGCTAGCTGATCCATGTGATGGGCTTATCCCCAGTGAAGGATGAGGTGCCGGCCCAGACCAGGCATTGTCTCCCCCTAATTAAGGGGCCTTACCATACAAAACAATATCCTTGCTGACCACTTTTGGCTGGGAGAGGTGGGAAGAAGAGGAAACAATGTGTAGATTAGAAAGTTTTTCCCCTGCAAATGAATGTGTAAAAGTGTTTGTAATATATGCATGGTGTTGTTCTAAATGTTTTCAGTATGTTTGCCTATCATTAAAATAAGTAGCATACTTAAATACAATACAATTTAACTCCATTCAAAGTAGAATCCTTAGATTTTTTATCCTTAGATATTTTAATGGAATGTGTCAAGTGACAGGTTGTAAATGAATTTATTTGTTATTGAAGGAGATACAAAACTATGAATCATTTTAGACTGTATAAGAGTATATACAATTAAGCATTGACTAACTAGAGGCACATCACCTTATATTGCAGGTTGGCAATGAGGCATTGGATGTGAAGCCTATTGAAATCTCCAGCAAGCCAGGTGTGAAGCATTTCTCTGCCACACTGCCCAAGCCCCTGGCTCAGGGGCAAACAGTCAAGGTATAGTGTTAACTCAAATTCAGATGCATTAAAATCCCACAGCGGCTCTTCTGATGGAGTCTCATTGAGTAACTGTCTTTCTTTTTTATAACATTTTTTTAGCATGTTGAATGATGATGCTAGCTGATGTGTTTCTGAGTTAATGAAGATTGTCAACACATATTTGCTTGAAAAGTGGAATAACTATTTGGCAATAAATAGATGAGTCATATATCTTAACTTCAGCAATGCTGCTTTATCCTTTTTGCATGAATAATAAAATTTGGCTCATGTCTCAAAGTTACACATCTGAGGCCAATATGCTCAGGTATCCCAGTGTTTTTGCTTTGTTTGTTTTCCAATGCTAAAATCCTAATGCAAAATCCAATCCTGTCTTAGGTTGCCCAGCAATTCTGGTTTGTGACTCATATATCTGATTTTGTGATTGGTCTGTTTTACCCTGTCCAGTCAGACATTTTCTCACCTTGTGCCATCACTCTATTTTGCAGGTTGAGGTGGAGAAGGTGTACAGCCATGGCCTGGAGCCGTTCCCGGCAGAGATCAGCCAGGCTGACAAACAGCTGGTCCGCTTCGTGGGCAACCACTACGTGTTCACGCCGTACCCGGTGCAGCAGCAGACCACCAAGGTGCTGCTGGCCTCTGCCAACGTGGAGAGCTACACCAAGCTGAAGCCCAGCCAGCTCACAGACACCACCATCACCCTGGGGCCGTACGAGAACGTACCAGAGTACTCACGGGTGAGTGCACGGCCGCGGCCGGTGCCGTCCGTCGGCAGTGGCCGGGTACCGCGGTGCCGTCTGTCGGCAGTGTCCGGGCAGCGCTGTCTGTCGGCAGTGTCCGGGCGGCGCCGCCTGCCGGTAGTGTATGAAGGGGGCGCCGCCTGTTGGTAGTGGCCGCGGGGTGCTGTCTGTCACTGTTGGCCGGGTGGGGCGCCGCGGGGCGGATACGGCGCTCTGCCGTCAGTGTCCGGGCAGCGCTGTCTGTCGGTAGTGTCCGGACAGCGCTGTCTGTCGGTAGTGGCCGGGCAGCGCTGTCTGTCGGTAGTGGCCGGGCAGCGCTCTCTGCCGTCAGTGTCCGGGCAGCGCTGTCTGTCGGCAGTGACCGCGGGGCGGGTACGGCGCTCTCAGCTGTCGTCAGTGTCCAGATGGCGCGGGCCGGGTCACATTGCTGGTGCGTCTGTCAGTGACTGACTGACCGTCGGTCTGCGGCGCCGACAGAGCGAGCTGGTGGTACACGCCGAGAACAACTCGCCGTTCCTGGCGGTGACGCGGCTGACCCGGCACATCGAGGTCTCCCACTGGGGCTACATCTCCGTCGAGGAGACGGTCGACGTGCGTCACGTGGGCGCCAAGCTGCGCGGCTCCTTCTCGCGCTTCGACTACCAGCGCGAGCACAACAGCGGCGTCTCCAGCGTGCAGCAGTTCAAGGTGGGCGTGGCGGTAGGCCTGGGAGGCGGGACGGACTACTGACCGTGTGTCCGGTTCGTCCGGGAACCGTTTTTCACTGAACTCTGGTCCGAACTGTATGGTATGGTCTGTCCGGAGCGTCAGCTGCTCTAATGCAGTCTGTTACCCTCTAATCACTGAGCTCTGGCCCGAAGTGTCTGATGTGGTCTGCCTTTTCCGTCACGGTCCGGTTCTCACTAAGCCATTGCCCGAAGTGTCTGGTATGGTCTGCCGCTTTCCACCCCGGACCTCTAACCGCTGAGCTGTGTGCGGCAGACGTCGCTGCCGGCCGCCGCCCAGGGCGTCTACTACCGGGACGAGATCGGCAACATCAGCACGTCGCGGATGCGCGTGCTGCCTGACGAGGTGGAGCTGGAGCTGCGGCCGCGCTTCCCGCTGTTCGGCGGCTGGCGCACCCACTACGTGATCGGATACACGGTACCCGTCTACGAGTACCTGTTCCGCAGCGGTGAGCTCCCGACTGGCCACCGCTCACGGGCAGAGGCGACGGTAGAGTTTTTAGCAATTACTGTGCTTCGTTAGTGCTGGCAAGTTATGATCTAATGTATTTAATTTTGCTGGTATTTCATGAAATTCACTTCCTTGGCTCTTGCGGAAAATTATTGTCATCTCTAAGTCATGTTTTTCAGCTGTTTATAAGTGATGCACGACATTTTTCGTGGCTATTATTTTTCCGGTTTAATGTTTTGAATGCAGTGGTAATTTTAGTAGCCTTCACGTCGTTCACCGTATAATTGTTCTGTTTTGTGCGATATGCGGCGAATAATTCCATGCGAAGTTCCTGCTGCGGGCGGACCTGGCGCTCGTTTTCCCCTCGTCCGTGGCCTCGTCCTCTATGTCCGCTCTGAGGTTCTGTATCGTCTCTGTGCGGGTGTATCCGTCTGCTGACGTCTGTCCCATCCGTCCGTGGTTAGGCGAGAACTACGTGCTGAGTATGCGCCTGCTGGACCACGTGTTGGACGACATGGTGGTGGACGAGCTGCAGGTGTCTGTGGTGCTGCCCGAGGGCGCCTCGGACGTGCAGCTGCAGACGCCCTACCCCGTCACACGCCGGCCGGTGAGCGCTGTAGCTGTGTGGTGGGGCCGGGGCGCCGGACTGTGGTCCGCTGCCCTACCGTCCCGCTGACATCGCTGCCTCGACCTGTCTGCTCACATAATGGGTCGATTTATCAATGCCTGCTCTTTATTTCCGATTACCGGTGTCGTGTCTTTACCTCTATCCGTTGCCAACCACCGTGAGACACTGTATCGGTATCTGGCGCTCTGTTCGCTATCCATGACTGAACGAAGAGCACTGTGTGGTGACTGAGACTGCAGCACGGTACGTTCTGGTGTGGGTGACCGTGTGTCGCTGACGTCTCCGGGGCTGATATAACTGTGTCTGACCGCTGCTTAGGACTCTCTGCTGCTGACCTACCTGGACATCACCGGCCGGCCCGTCATCAGCGTCACCAAGACCAACCTGGTGGAGAACCACATCCAGGAGTTCCGCATCGGCTACCGCTTCCCCGTCTGGATGACGGTGCGCGAGCCGCTCATGGTGGTGGTCGCCTTCCTGCTGCTCTTCCTGCTCGTCATCATCTACGTGCGTCTCGACTTCTCCATCAGCCAGGTACGCTCCTCCGCGCGCTGTGAGCCGACTTCTCCATCAGCCAGGTACGCTTCTCCGCGCGCTGGGCACCCCGCACTCAGTTGGCTCGACTTCTCCATCAGCCAGGTACGCTCCTCCGCGCGCTGTGTAAGTACCCCGTACTCAGTCGGCTCGACTTCTCCATCAGCCAGGTACGCTCCTCCGCGCGCTGTGCGTCCCGTCCCAGCGGGCGGTAGCTAGACGTGCGGCCGGCGCCGACCGCTCAGAGTTGTCGCTGGCCCCAGCTGCGTCAGTGGTGGGGTGTAGTGTACGGCTTAGAATCCTCACCAGGCTGACGGATGTTTCCTAAGACGCGCCGGAGACCGCGTGACATCCCGGGAGAGCCGGAGAGTCCGCGGCCAGGTGCCGTTTTCGGCTCACCCAGTGACTGTGTTATCCATTGGCTCATTGTATCTAAAGAAAGTAAGTATGGACAGAGTTTTCCAGAGTGTCTGGTTACGTTGCCCCGCGGGCCGTTCGCCCCAAGCTGCACCGTCCCTGTGCCCGCCGTCCGCCGTTTGCCGCGGCCCGTACCGTCCTAGCTGTGCCCGCCCGCCGTTGGCCCCGAGCCGCCGGTGCTCGTGTGACCGTTGTCTGTTTGTGCCGCGTGCCGCCGGTGCTCGTGTGACCGTTGGCCGGGGGCCGCCGGTGCTCGTGTGACCGTTGCCTGTTTGTGCCGCGCAGGAGGAGGGCTCGGCCGTCCGTGAGAAGGTGGCCAGTCTGTGTGACAAGGTGCGCGCGCACCACGACACGCGCTGCGGCCTCTACCAGAACATGGAGGACAGCATCGCCAAGGCCAAGACCAGCAAGGACACCGGCGCACTCCAGGTAACTGTGGCCAGCCCCGGCGGTAGTAGGACATGATTCCTACGTGAAACATGTTTTTTTTTCTGATACCCTTAAGAAGTTTTCAAGGCCTTATTAGAGCAATGTATGATCAGTGGTTAGTGGCTACGAATTGTTATGTAGCTACGGAACTTTTTAGCGAGATATACATAAAATTTCGTCTAGTTTTTTTGAGAATGCGAACGGTTTACCTTCCGGCTTCTCTTGGTTCAGTCACCTAGCACCACTGTGTGAGTTACACGGACGGGTAGGCGAGGTCGGGCCGGTGTCTGTGGGCTGTGGCGGCTCCGGCCGCTCGCCCGGCTCTAATCCGTCCGTGTGTCGACAGGCGATTGTGAAGACGCTAAGCGCCGGTCTGAAGTCGGAGGCGGCTGCCATCGCCGGCCTGCAGGAGCAGATCCGCGCCGACGGGGCGGCAGAGACCGCCGAGCGGATCGCCGAGCTGCAGCGGCAGGACAAGTGAGTGGTGCGGCGGCCGGGCCGGGCCGGACGGCAGTAGGCCGGGCCGGACCGGACGGCAGTAGGCCCGGACCGGACCGGACGGCGGTGGGCCGGACCGGACCGGACGGCAGTGGGCCGCACCGGACCGGTCTGAGGTGCCGCAGCTGTCAGTGCGGGTACCGGCGCTGGCACACGCACTCAGGCTCATAATGCGGTTGGGCAAACAGCGACTTAATGGGGACGCCACGCGTTGAAGCGGTCTGCGAGATCAGACGCGAGATGTTTGCATGGTTAATATTTGTTGTGTCCGATACTAGCATAGATATTCATATTTACCACCTGACAGCCTCTGTGCGTGGCCCTGTAGGTTGCGGGGGAGGGGCTCGGTTCCTGGTTCTTTGTCGTCATTTTGCTGCGGGTATAACTTACCATGCCGCAATTATATATAATGTATGCTCCTTCACCGTGCTGTATGCACGTCGCTGCTCTGACGCCGCGCCGTCCGTCCGTGTTCTCAGGACGCTGCGCGAGCACCTGACGCAGCACGCCACCATCGCCGAGCGCCTGCTGGCCGGCAAACTGGCCAAGCCGCCGTTCGTCGAGCAGGAGGCGCAGCTCAACCGCAAGAAGGAGGAGGCCGTCCAGCGGATGGAGGCCGTCGTGGCGTCCCTGTAGACGCCGCCGCCGCCGCCGCCGGGCCGAGTCGCTCAGAGACTCGCTCGCCGGCCGGAGGAGTCAGAGTCGTGGAGAGACTCACTCGCCGGCCGGCCGAGTCAGAGTCGCTCGCCGGCCGGCCGAGTCAGTGCCGGAGCGCGGTGCGGAGGCGCGGCCCGCACCGGCCTGTGGACCGCTCGGGGATCCGCCGAGGACTGTCTGCGGGCGGCCCACACCTGCCGCGGACCTGTCAGTGGGAGCGGCGGCCGCCTCCTCAGTGTGTCCACTGCCTGCCTGTCGCCCGCCATGTGCGCTGGTGTTTGTGTGCCTGTGTGTGTCCGGTCAGAGGCGCGTTTTCGTTACCCCGTTGGGTGAGGGAGTTCTGTGTGTGTGCGTGTGCGCCTCACTGGCCACCCTGGCGCCGGGGAGGTGGAGTGAGGGCGTGGGTTCCTCCGCCGCGCCGGGCGGTGGAAACTGGGGCGACCATCAGTGCACCGCACGATCACAGCACTCTAAAATCCCCGGTCCTAATGTGAACGTACAGTCAATTTTGTTAGCGGGGTGTCTGGTGTATCGATTTTCTAACCAATCCTAGATTGCCGGCGCGATGTGGTGATTGGGCGGTGTGGTGTGCCGGGGGGGGGGGGCGCCGGCCGCCCGTCACCAGCACCGCACCAGCGTCCGCCGCCGGCGGGCGAGCTCTCAAACGGCCTGTGGTACGCTCCTCGCTGAGAGGGCTGGGAGCGGGTGTGTGTGTGTGGGGTGGGGTGGCCGCCGCAGCGTCGGCGCCCGGGCGGGCTGTCCGCCGGGACAGGCGCCGCGCCGGAGCCACTTCAAACTTGTGCTGTTCTTTTTAATACACATTCCCACGGCCTGGTGACGAGTTTTCCACAGTGAAGCGTCGGCTCCGGCCATCTTGGAAGTGTCGTTTCACAAGTCAAAATACTGACAAATATGGGGTCCAAAACACAGCTAGTGTATGTGTGGTGGTAGAAGCAGAAGTTGTGGGCTAACTGTTCGGCACGCCTAAATGCTGACACGCGATACTGGTGTCCGAAAATACACGTGCATATTTACCTCAGAATGTGCATGACTGGCTCGACCGAGGTTCGATAGTCGTCACTCGTCAGTCGCCGGTCGGAGACGCAGCATGACTCGGTCGTGTGAATCGCCGTGGGTTTCCCCGGCCGGCGCATCTGAATTCTGATCGATGTCATGCCACACTGGGCGGAAATCAAGCGCGGATCCACCTTTCACGGCAGAGCTCAGCCGCCCGGACCACGGCGCCAAAGGGTGTAGCCCTCAGGCCACAGCATCCTTTCATTCCTTTCTCTCCAGCTTCGTCTTTGTCAGACACGGCTTTGTAAGCAGACATGTATGTAGCCTCTCGCATGTCTGTGACATTAGCGGAACTTGCCGTAAATACAGCCCTTTTGTTCCGTTCTTCAGAACCACAGAGGAGTCGTTGACACAGACGTGGTCGTAAGCTGGCGCTGGTGCTCCTCTGATACCAGTGTTCCCAGTTTGGCAAACGAGTCTGGAACTGTCGTGACAGGAGCTCGCTATTCAACCATTCTGGAAACCTATTCACACCGATTACGGAAAACGGGTGCTCGTTTGATGACGGCTGACTTCAACAACATGAGGCATGAATTGAGGTCAAGGTCTATGCAGTACCCAAGCAGTACCTATGCACGTCGGATACTATTTGCAATACAAGCAGATAGGGGGAAAAGTAAAAGGGTTCGGAAGCTGGAATACTGTGTGTGTGTGCGTGTTCTTTTACATTCACCCTAGCATTTAGTGGACCTAAGAACCCAGGAACACCAGAAAGCGTGTCACTACGACACTGCAGCAGCAGCGTCGGGTGATACCTTCACTAGTGTCTTGTTCGGATGGGACGGCCACCTGTTCTGGAACGGCGTCGAACGATCCGCGGCCCAGGCGACCGACTACTGGCGAAACAGGTAGGCACTGCACACACTGGCGAAAGGTAAACATTGGTTTATTTTCTCCACAAGCCGAGACCTTCGCATTAATGGGACACAAGCAGCAGCATTTCGCCCACAGTGATACAGGAGGACCCCCTCCAAAGGACTCTCCTCTTTACCCACTCCGCGGAGCAGGTCACGGTCGAAACGGTCAGCCCAAATCGACACATGGCTGAATGGCTGACATCTACCACACCCCACAGCGGGATTCTCCACCTGACTCGTCTGTCCGCTGGCTGGCGGTGTGCCGCCGTACCACGGTCTGCCCGTCTGACGCGAGCCGCGGCCAGGAAGCTCCGGATCCCGCAGAGCTGCGGCGCTGTCCCCGGCGGGCCGCGCCGCGCCATCACCGGCGCGCCGGGGACCTGCCCAGGCCCAGGCCCAGCGCGCCCAGGCCGCTCGAGTCGGCAGCGGCCGGCGCCTGGCGCAGCCGCTCCAGCGCCGCCTTGGTGTCCTTGAGCCGGGCGGCCAGCAGGCCGGCGTCCGGGTCCGAGCTGGCGCGCAGATCCGTCAGGTAGCTGGCCAGCTGGTCCTGGCACGTGCTGATGAAGGCGCGCCTGCCGAGCGGAGGCGGGGAGACGGTCAGAGGCGGCCGGCAGTCAGTCAGTGGAATGGCAGACAGTCACAGGCGGCCGGCGGTCGGGCACCGGATGTGGCGCCCACGTCATCGGCGTCAGGTCACACAGACATGTCAGTAATCAAACAACCACTTTTGCGAATCGGTACTGGCACTAGCAGTGCCCCGTCTTACAAGTTTGATGAATGAATACCATGCAGCACGTGTATTTTCGTGATCCATCTTTTTCAGACTGTTTAAAGACAATATCGTAGGAAAACGTTTCCGGGTACTTCTCTTGGTAAGCACTACGAATCTTAGCCAGAGAGGCTTACGGAGCGGATATTTGGTGACAAATTCGCATGCCGCTAGCTCCCGGTGTGCCTGAAATAATCGACGAAAACAACACAGTAAAAGGGCTTGCTTGAAAATTGGATTAGGTAAAATTATGATAAAATTCATTTCACTAAAAGCACAAATTTTCAGTGCGTCGATTTCTGTAACCTTTAGTTGTAGGTACGGGGACCCGCAGTTGCTACTGTACACGAACCCCAACTCTAGCCGTTTGTCCTGTCCAGTAATAGCCGATAACATTGATATCGACTACCGGTCCCTGTATAAGAGCAGCTGAGGTTTTCTGTGCGTGCCCTCTGACAGCTTATCGTTGTTCCCTGTGAGGGTGCTGGGACAATTTACTCAGGGTCGCTGTACAGAAGCAACTGCGGGTCCCCGTACCCTGCCCTCATCTCTCCCTTCCCGATTCTGATTGATGAGCCGAGCGCTTTGGTCGGGGTCAGCAGTAGAGCAGCTGAACAGTGACCACCACATTGAACAGCTTCAGGACTGATCACTCACCGCGAGTGGCTAGCCGGGAAGGGAGGGAGAGAGGGGAGGGCGACAGTCAGCGTGACCGAGCGACTGCCAATTGGAGCCGACCATCCCGCACTGCCCACAGAGTTGATAACGGCGATGGCGCGGTAGACAAACAAAAACAGCACCGTCTCTCTGCTCGGCTGATAGTGCCCGTGTGATCAGACGGCCAATGGCGGCCGCCGCGGGGGCGCGGTCGGCCCGGTCCGCGTTCCGGCCAGTCAGCACACGCCTGCTAAACGCTCCGCCGCCGCAGTTTGGCCGGTGCGCCGATAGCGCGCCCTCCCCCCCCATCCTCCCTCCACACACAACAGCGGCCGGCGCGCGGCGATAAAGGTGGGCGCCGGCCGGCGCGGCCCGCAGTCTCAGTCGTGCCACCGATCGCCGCTCCTCACCGCCACTCGCTACCCGACGCACCGCCGCCATGCCCGACTACAACGGCGTCTACAAGCTGGTCTCCTCAGAGAACTTTGACGAGTTCCTGAAGGCCATGGGCCTCAACATGCTGATGCGCAAGGCGGCGACGTCCGGCACGTCCACCATCACCGTCAGCGTCAGCGGCGACCACTGGAAGCTGAAGCAGGACAACAAGGTCCGCTCCAACGAGATGGAGTTCGACATCGGCGTGCCGCGCGAGGTCAAGACCCTCACCGGCAAGACGGCCACCACGGTGGTGACCAAGGAGGGCGACACGCTGCTGGAGCGCCGCTCCGGCGACGGCAAGCAGCCAGAGGTGGTGCGCCACTTCACCGACTCGCAGCTCACTGTCACCATGAAACTGGACGGAGTGACCGCCGTCAGGGTCTTCCAGAAACAGTGACGGAGCAGCCGATACCCAGGGTGTTCCGCAAACAGTGACGGAGCAGCACCCCTCCGATACCCACGGTGTTCCGCGAACAGGGACCACCGTCAGACTGTTGGACAATCGGTGACCGCCATCCGGGGGTTGGGGAGAGAGTGACGGACGCTGCGCCTGGCACTCCGTCAGCGGATTCAGCAGCGGATGACTGACGGACACAGGCGCGGGGTACTCCGGGAGCTGACGGGCTCAGTGTCGCGGCAACGTCCGTGTCGCGGCGTCCCCTGTCCGAACCGAGCGGACCTGGCTCGGTACCCAAAGTGACCGTATGGCCCCTCCGGGGGCAGTGACCATTCGCCCGCTCCAAGCCAGTGGGGCAGTGACCATCGACGTGATTTGAGTCGGGACCAGCGGCATTGCTTGGTAAAAATTTGGCGACAACAGCCGTAGCTGAGGTCGTTATGACACACAGTCATTGGTGTTCGCACTTTGCAGGGGAATAACTGTAGTATTTAATTATGCATTATTTAACGTTCCAGTTGAATTCAACTCTGCAGACAGCTGGGAGGCTGTGAATCGGATGTGCGGAATGCGGAGACACGATTATTGATGGATGCTGGATTCATGTTATATGTGTCTCGTAAATACATAGCTACATGTGCCGTAAATACACAGCTGCACGTGCTATTGACTGGACCATAACTACACCGTCACAAAACATGAAACGAACACTGTATATCGAGTACTGAGTAACGTTAGTCCCGGCATGAAGGCTTGCAGCAATCTACCTTTCACACGTGGTAGATGGTGGAAGCGGATTCCGTCAATGGATTGCGGAACAACATTGGCAAATGCTGAGTAAAGAGAAGGTACTCCGCAGTCCGCACCCCGCAAGAGCGTCAGACTGAATAGAACCGGAGCTCGGTAGGCCTGAGCCCATCAGCCACCGAGCTACCAGTGACGGATCGTCTATAGCGTGTGCTAAAATATATAAATAAGCGAAGAAACAAGGAAAACACTTACCAGTAAGCTTACATCAGTACCCACCCATCTATCACTCTAAGCCAGAGTGAGTGCTTCCTAAAATCCCTCGCGGCTCCTAAAAACTGCATAGTCATCCAGGTACGGCAGGAACACCGGACGGAAACGCGATAGCCACGGGGCGCCTATCGCACAGCGATTACGGCTGCGGGGGGAGACATTCAGCCGGGCCGCCGGGCGCCACCTGCGCTCCAGACACACAGTGGCGGGATGGTATTCACGCGGCACAAATAAGCGATACAGACAGAGTCTGACGGAAACGATTACCGAGCCCAGCAGCACTCTGATGGAAACAGAAACCGATAAAAATAACATAATTTCACGCCTGATTAGTGTGGCCTGGGCGTTTGTGCTCCGACCGGGAGCGGTCTGCACCTGTCTCTGGTGTTGGGAGCGGTCCGTATGTAGCTACCGTCTCTGGTGTTCGGAGCGGTCCGTATGTAGGTACCGTCTCTGGTGTTGGGAGCGGTCCGTTTGTATCGTCTCTGGTGTTGGGAGCGGTCCGTACGTGCCACGGAGTCCGGCCGGGAGGTTATCGTACCTTTCTCTGGCGGCCAGAGTCCGGCCGGGGGTTACCGTACCTGTCTCTGGCGGCCACCGAGTCCGGCCGCTCGCTGAACCGGGAAATGATCCAGTGAATGGCCTGGAGGAGGTGCTGCGGTCGGCGCAGGTCCGTCCACATCGGGTCATCCTGGCTGTACAGCGACTGAAACACAGTTCACACCGGGTCATCCTGGCTGTACAGCGACTGAAACACAGTCCACACCGGGTCATCCTGGCTGTACAGCGACTGAAACACAGTTCACACCGGGTCATCCTGGCTGTACACCGACTGAAACACAGTTAACAAAATAGTCACAACATAAAGTCTGCTGAGGGACTTTTTACAAAGATTTCACAATTGCATGGCGATTTCAGCTGAGCATAGGACATAGGTGAGTAGTGAGTACCCTAAAATTTCCACCGACGCGAGCGACTGAAACACGGTCTACAGCGGGCCACCCCAGCCTCAGCGCACAGTCACTACTCACTAGTCATTACTGGTTCCCTCTGGCCCGGCGGCTCGGTCTTACCTGGTACACAGAGAGCAGCTCGGGTAGCGACACGCCCGCCTCGGCCAGCGCGGCGGCCGCCCACTCGGGCGGCGTCATCGAGTGTCGGCACGAGTGCTCCTCCAGGTGGCGGACGATGGTGTCCAGCGGACAGTAGGCCGGCTGGCCGCGGTACTCGCGCGCCAGCTCCGTGACGGCCGGCGCCGCCGCCTCCGCCGAGCCGGCCTGCTGCAGCAGCGCCGCCAGCAGCCGGCGCCACAGGTCGCGCACCAGCGCCGCGTCCCGGTGCCCGGCGCACACCACGATGGCCAGCTGGCAGCGCGCCAGGCCCAGCCGCTCGCACAGACTGTACAGCGCCGTCACGTCCAGCAGGTCGGCGTTGAGCCGGGTCTCGGCCTCTGGCGAGCGGCCGCGCGCCGCCTCCAACACGCGCCACTGCACGCGCGCCACCTCCACCTTCTCCTCCAGCTCGTGCAGGAACTCGCCCTGCGAGGCGGCCGCCGCTACCTGCATCTGGCTCGACTTGACGCAGAGCACGGCGCGCGCCAGGTACTCGATGCGCCGCGCCAGGTCTACGTCGGTGCCGTGCCGCTCGGCCAGCTTGGCCAGCACCTTGGCCGCCGCCAGGTGGTTGCCGCTGCGCTCGTAGTGCTTCCAGAGCAGGTCGAGCATCTGGACGCCGGGCGCGGCGCCCGAGCTGCGCGTCAGGAACGGCTCGATGTACGGGGACCTGACCTGCAGCAGCCGCTCCGACATGCCCTCCACCACCATCCAGTTGTAGACGGCCACGTGCAGCAGCTCGTCGCGCGACTTGAGCACGGCGTCGATGACGCGCTCTGCCTGGCGCTGCGCCTGCTGCGGCTGGTCGGCCGGCTCGGCGGCCGGCGGCGCGCCCGGCCGCGCCGGCACCGGCGACTGACGCTGGCCGTGCGAGGCGCGCACCAGCGCTGACAGCATCTCCAGCACCACCGTGTAGCACTCGTCGCGCTCGCGGAACGCCTGGCGGCCCTGCAGGTCCTCGGCCGGCTCTCCGTTGCGGTAGTAGTGCAGCGCCACCTCCTGGGGGTCTCGTTTCTCGGCGGCGGCCAGCACCAGCTCCACGACACCCTCGTAGTCGTGCGCCGCCTGGAACTGCTGGCAGACGGCCGCCAACTGCAGCTGGCCCGCCACACGCTTAGCCAGCGCCAGTGCCTCGCCCAGCAGTCGCTGCCGCTCCGACGGCGAGCTGGCGTTGCGCGCGGCCATCAGTTTCTCGCTGGCCTGCGAGCTGATGGCGTCCTCCTCCCTGAAGACGGCCGGCGCCAGTGCGCGCAGCTGCGCCGACACGGCCTCCGTGCTGCCGTTGTCGCTCAGGTAGCGTCCGATGAGCGCGGCGATCAGCTGGGTGCACATGGTGCGGCCCGACAGCGTGAGGTCGCGGAACGTCATGAGCCGCAGCGCCGACTGGTCCTCCCTGCTCAGAGCCTCCGTCACCACGTGCGTCTGGTGGTCGGTGACAATCTTCACCAGTCCCAGCACCTGCCCAACGGAGGGGGAAAACTACCGTCAACGCTCCGGGTTACACAAGAAAGGATAATTATCAAATAAACTATTGCTTCTTCGGCACAAGTGGAAAAGGTGAAAGACTAAAATTGTTCAGAAAAATAAATCACCCATTAGACTTCTTGCGCTTAATTAGCAACACATTTACTGAGAAGATGCAATTAAGAAATTCAACTGTAAATAGAGTTGATCAATCCACACATTCGCCGTAATGATTCTGCGGCGGTGCGTCGTACCTGTCTGGTGTAGGCGATCAGCTCGCGCAGGTGGAGCAGGCTCTGTCGCTCGGCCTGCAGCGCCTGCTGGTGGTGTAGGTGGTGGCCGCGGCCGGCCGCCATCCGGCCGCCCTCGTCCTGCTCCAGGTACGAGTTCATGCGCTGCTGCAGCTGCTGCGTGCTCACCGTGTCGGCGAACGGCGGCTGCAGCGGCGAGTGGCGCTGCAGCAGCCGGCTCAGCAGCTCCAGCTGACCGCTCAGCCAGCCCAGCTCCTCCGAGCTGGCCGCCGACACCAGGTGCACCTGGCCCGGCCCAGGCGAGAACTCGCGCACCACGCGGCTCGCCCAGACGGGCCGCAGCAGGCGCGCCGCGTACAGGTACAGGCCGTCGTGTTTACCCGAGAACAGCACCTCGGCCGGCGCCGCCGCCAGCGACGTGTCCGGAGAGACGGCCGCCGAGAGCGCCGGCGGCGGCGAGCCGGCCGCGAACGGCGCCGGCCGGCTCGGCTGCGGCGTCGACACCTGCTGCGGGTGGAAGCTGGCGCCCAGCAGGCTGGTCGAGTGCGGCGAGGACGGGTGACCGGCGCCGGCCGGCGGCGCCACCACCTGCGGCTCGCCGCCGTACAGCAGGAAGGCGCGCTCCGCCCAGGCCGCCAGCTGGGCGTCCTGCGGCGCGTCCGAGCACGCCAGGATCAGACACGTGGCGCACGCCTGCGCCTCCGTGTGCAGCGTGAAGAAGGCGCGCACGGCGTCCGAGTCGGGCCGGCCGGCGTCCTCGAGCAGGGCGCGCAGCTGGTCGACGGGCCGCAGCTGCTCCAGCACCTGGACGCCGCGCGTCGAGAGCGCCACGTAGCGGCGCGGCAGGCGCGCGTGCTGGGTGACCACCAGCGGCGGCCGCGGCGCGCCGGCCGGCTCGCAGCGCACCAGCGGCCGCTCCGGCAGCGGCTGCAGCGCCCACGTGTGCCAGTCGAGCGCCAGCGTGCTCTGCAGCTCGGTCAGCTGGCCGGCCGCCGGGAAGGCGTCGCCGCTGAGCAGCCAGAGCACGTCCAGCTCCTCCGACTGGGCGGCCACCAGGAGCGCCGTGCCGTCCGAGTAGCGCGCCATGTGCAGCGCCGCCGGCCGCTGTGTGGCGTTGGCCGCGAACCCGGGCGGCAGCCGGATGTGGCGCAGCTGCAGCGAGGTGGGCCGGCCGCCGGCCGTCGGCGCCGTGCTGAAGTAGAGCCGCACGCCGGCGCCCGTGGTGACCACCAGCTGGACGTGCGCCGACTCGGCGGCCGTCACCGGCGATATGTCCAGCACCGGCCGGAAGTTGGACGGGTCCACCGTGCGCGCCACGCCCTCGGCCGCCTGCACGATCGAGAACTGCGACAGCGCCGCCACACGCACCGTCTGCTGGCCGTCGTCGCCGAGGTCGTACACCTGGACGGTGCCCTTCTCGGAGCGCGTGTAGAGCACATTGCGGGAGGCGTCCACCTGCAGCTGCAGCAGCGGGTCCTCGTCCGAGAAGGCGGCGGACAGGAACGTCGGCACCAGCACCGACAGCGCGCTCGACGAGTGGTTGATCTTGCGGCAGCGGCGCGAGAACCAGCTCTCGGTGGCCTGGTAGACGAGCTCGTACAGGCAGCCGTCCTTGGCGCCCAGGAAGACGCGGCCGGACGGCGTGCCCACCACCGTCGTCACGTACGCGCCGTCGCTGGCGATCGAGAACAGCGGCTCGGGCAGCACGTGCATCTCGGCCGGACCGCCGGGCGCCGCCGGCCGCGACATGGTCACGCCGAGCAGCACGATCTCGAGCGGCGTGGCCAGGCAGAGCAGGTGCTGGATGTGCGCCTGGAAGACGCCCGGCCGCGGCCGCACCAGGCCCACGGCCAGGATCGTCTCGCTGAGGCCGTCGTAGTAGGCCAGGTTGGCGCCCGTCTCGAAGAGCCACACGTAGATGTCATTGTCGATGGTGAGCCAGGCGCGGTCCAGCTCGGGGAACAGGCCCATCATGCAGTTGCACTGCAGGTGGTTGAAGTGCTCCACCAGCTCGGCGGGCAGCGGCACCTTTTTGCCGGCGCTGATCTGGCGCAGGCCGAGCCCGCCGCGGCCGCCGGCGGCACCCAGGCTCGGGTAGTCGGCCTCGTGCAGGCCACTGACGGTCGGGCACGGCTGGCTGCCGATGCGCAGCCGGTCGGCCAGGCTGGGGAACTGCGTGTCGGCCGCCAGCAGGCGCTCCAGCGTGGCGCCGGCGGCCGACAGGGCCTCCTGGAGGCCGGCACCGGCCGGCGCCAGCGGCCGCCCGCCAGAGAACGACATACTCACCGCCGGGCTGGCCGGCATCGCGCGCCGCCTGGAACGGCGCCGGGCGGCGTCAGCTGCCAGGCCGACAGCACAGCACAGCACAGCACAGCAGCGAATCAAATGGACTCACCTACTGGATGGGGGCAGCTGGGCATCCTAATTGACAAATCTTCAAGTTATTGAGTGGACGACGGACGTGCCTGCAAGACATAATCTGTCTATTTGCAGTGGCCATTGGAGTGACTAGAAATCTGCACATCCATCACAGAGAATAATAGCTACTTTTTCAATACTGACAGCTGATGTTTTACTTGGCTTAACTTGGCAACTACACTAGTAGTGATCTGAATTTCAAGCTCTAAGTAAGAAAACTTGTTCAATTAGGATCTTATTTATAAGGCACAAGCATCTGAACCTGATGTTATTATAGACAACCTTTCTTACACTTGCAGCTGACTAGTTTCACATGAAATAATAAGCTTAACATCTTAACCCTATTCCTGGCGGGCTCCGCCGGGACAAGAAACTGGCGGGGGGGGGGGCCGATTCGGCCCCCCTTCAGATCTAAAAAACTACACATCGCAGCGACAAACGGTAAACGGCATCGGATACGCACGGTCAAGATCTACAATTTTTACTAAGGTCATTTTCAGGTCAGGTCAAAGATGACGTCACAGGGGTCGAAAAAGTCAAAATGGCGGCGCTAGATATGGAGAGTTTTTCTCGAATAACTTTCGAATTAGTCAAGATAGGAACAAACTAAGGGCATCATCGTGATCCTCTCGTCAATCCGCATCGAATGATATATATGTTGACCTCGAAAGGTCAAGGTCAAAGGTTGACCTCAGGTCACGTGACCTCGAGGTCATCATGTATATCATTCGATGCGTCTTGACGAGCTGAACACAATGAGACCATCCACGCGTCTGTATCTTGTTCCTGTACGGAGTTATTGGCCAAAAACCTTTGGTGACCTTTGATGACGTCACATGACCTCACAGCTGCCCAACAGCAAAACAGACCTCAAGGTAGTGAAGGTTGATCGTATATGAAGTCATGTATGGTATATGGGGCCATTCCGACCCGTTTTAGTGCTAAAAACAGGGAGTTGATTTTTCCCCCATTGACTTATAATGGGGAGGTCGCGAAACTGACCTGACCTTAGGTCACCGATATCAAAATTCCGAGATATACAAATTGCACATACTGGTACCCTAACTAAAGCCTGAAGAGAAGAAATTGATCGGTCAAAAACTCTAGCTCTGGCGTGATTGCAAACTTTTCTGAGGTAAGGTCACCAAACCGCCTCTGGTGACCTGACCTGAGGTCAGATCAACTCAAAATTTTCAGACATGTTGCGTAGAAGCCTTTTAGGAAAAGTCAGAAAATTTGAGCTTCCTAGCTCAACGCGTTTGGGAGAAATAACCAAAAAACCTCAGGGGGGGGGGGGGGCTCCTGAGGCCCCCCCCCCCGCCAGGAATAGGGTTAAGACTGTTCAAAGCAGCAGCCCTAATAAAAAATAATATTGTATGGTTAAATTCCTACACTGTGTAGATGGTATTAGCACTGTGAAAAACTACTTGCCATATTTTAATAACTTTGATTTGACCTGAAATAAACAAATCCTCAATCTACTTGATTAAAGATACTAGCTAGATGGTGATGCTGGATAATTAACAACCCTATCCATAGGTAACTCAGAATGATTATTTTCTTAATGCTGCTTTAGTATCGCTATTTTGCTTCTAAAACCTGTAATTGGATCAAGTGTTTAAAGAATGAGCTGAAATTATGACTTATGAGTTGACTTTATGGCCCATGGGCCATGGCCAATAGTTCATGGTTTCTGCTCAGTTTTCATACTGGTAGACATTCAAATCAAGCACTTAATATTTTAAGTCTCCTAAACGAAGAGCTGGTTACTGTTCATATCAGCACATTGCTAGTTTTCATAAATGGGAATTCATTGCTGGTGTTTCTTGACCTCTCATTGGTCATGCTGCATGGACCAAGTGAAGTTCACCCATGAAAAGCCAAGAAATGTGAGCAAGCCAAGCTAGCATCCTTCAGATAAAAAACAACAACCATGGATTGGTAACAGTGACACAGGTTCATAAAATTGAAACAAAAATTAACTTCTGAGGCCGGCTTTTCCAACAGAAAAATAGCCGCCTGCCAGACTTTTTTGGCTAGACCGCTTCACATACATAGCGTAAATGCGACAGCATAGGGCATGTAATAGGGCTTTACCATTTCACTCTGTATGTGAAGGGGTGTTCAGGCAAAAAATTCCGGCAGGCAGCTATTTTTCTGTTGGTAAAACTCTCCTCTGAACTTAAAACTCAGTTGGTGACATACCAGGGAAATAAGCTAAAATTAGAGCGCTCTATTTATTGCTCCTGCCCCATGTTGAAGAGATACCCCTAAAAGTGTGATCTTTTATCGGCTCTTACGCAGCAAGGCAGCACTTCTCAGACCGGTGGATGGCATCAATAGAAAGAGAATGCGTCAAAGATTAACATGAATTAATTAAAATAACATTAAAATGTTGATAAAGCGTGGAAATTAGTCCCAAACATAAGCTAATTATTGCTCCTACCTCGGCGACGGCGCTCCCCGCAGTCAGCGGAGAAGCTAAAATAAAAGCCACCATCCTCCTCCGTAAGTCAATTTTAGAGCGGACGAGTGGGCCGATGCGGGGCCACCAAACTGAGATAAGACGTGGCTAGCAATTGCAAACCGCCATAGAAATCAATATCTTTAGACGTACAATATGGGATGATTACTCTGAAGCTGGAGTGAAAGCATGAGTAGATTGCAAGAAACGAAATGCATTGATTGGTTGAATTATGCACAATAGGCAATGCTCAATAGATGAAGCCATTTCTATGATGTTGACATTTGACATAACCCTTCCTCTCCTCACCTATGACCTAAGTACATTGGCAGTTGCCGGCATAGTTTTTTTTTTTAGCACGAATGTAATTCGCCATCGGACCGCAATGCATGTTGCTAGGCTGCTGCAATTACAACGAACATACGAATACTGCCTTCATTTGTAGACGTTTGTTTTAAGGCGGTCTTTGACGTACAAGGGGGCATACCTACCTGTCGACAACTTGAGTTTCTCCGAATTTCAAAAACTCCCAGAATTTCAATTCCTTATGCACTGTTGTAGGCAGGGCTGCGGAGTCGATGGATTTTCGGCGACTCCGACTCCGACTCCGACTCCGGCTTTCAAAAACCAGCTCCGACTCCGACTCCGACTCCGGGCAGAATTGTCGACTCCGACCGACTCCAACTCCCGACTCCGACTCCGCAGACCTAGCAGGGCTGCAGAGTCGACAGATTTTCGGTGACTCCGACTCCGACTCCGGCTCGGGTTTCTAAAATCGACTCCGACTCCGACTCCGACCACAACTGTCGACTCCGACCGACTCCGACTCCGACTCCGACTCCGCAGCCCTGGTTGTAGGTACAGCTATGTTCACAAGTTTTCGTTTCCTCCTGTTCTAAAAAGGATGATATTTGTCGACTTCGTGTGTCGCTGATAGGAGGGTGCGTTTAATAATTAGGCCCAACGCTTTCTGCATCCGCGAGTACCTTCAAAAGGGAACAACAGTTTCCATTTATTACACTATGGTACATGTGACAAAATGACCACTGGAACACGCATGAAGCGGAGCTCATATTCCTAAAATGTCTACAATCACTTCTTTTCGACACTATTAGCAAATACCGTCTCAAGTTAGGTGGTTGACAGACAGTCAATGGAGATCTGAGGAGACTGAGTGATGCCAATTCACCACTTAACTGATAATGAAGGCCGAGGGGAGAGAAACATGCAACATGCACAACTGACAACTTGACAAGTGACAAAACACTATCACTATTGTAGATATAAAACTTTATCGGAATTCACTGGGATTGTATTGCGTATGCAAGTCCAAATATTTCGGCCAATATTGTTTGGCCTTGGTCACTGGACAACTACAATAACCCTATAAGTATAGCTCACATTGTGGGCTACTGGCAAAATGCCAAAACTGCTGTCACAGCAGAAATGATTTTTTTTCTCGATTTCAATTGTGGAATTATTTATTAAACAGAAGATGATCTTTCCGAAAAACCGACTGATTTCATACACAGATGCATGGAAAATAAAAAAAAATCCCGGTAAGTTTATTTGTATTGTTTTGCCGATTTTGACATGCTCCTAGTTTGCAGCCATATTTCGATATGTTCTACAGGGAGTTCAGAATTATTTCAGGACCAATCTTTTCCTCATTCATTTTTCCGTCGATCATGAAATTTTTAAAGCGGAACAATTAGTTTCCAGGCGGTCCGAGCGGTTTTCGTGAGAAGGGTGCAAAAATCGGCGTCATTTTTAGAGCCTCGACACCAGCTCAACACAGGGCCCTATGGGAGACAGTGAAGTAGCGGGAGCAATAAATAGAGCGCTCTAATATTAGCTTATTTCCCTGTTGTGTCACCGACTGAACTTTGAGCTCAAAGCCACAGTAACAGAGCATAAGTGGCAAACCTTGAGTTGAAAAATCCATTTTACCCTAATGGATTTTACCCTACCCAGCTTCAAACCTACACCATAAAAGACCATTTTAATAAAAATCGGAAACCGGTCAAAATTCAAAACTGAAACGGGACAAACTTATCAATCTGTCGGTTTATCACGAACCAATGAAACCAAACCGTGAAACGTTATGATATACGTCTGTTCCCGTCGCTCCTCCCAAAAAATCTCGGATGAGTTTGGATGAGCTTGGAACGTTTATATACTTAGCTTCAAATTCAAATTCAGATTCCAGATTCATATTCGATGGAAAAAATGATAAAAACGGACCCCTCAGAATCTCACCAAATTTACACCAGCCACTCACCATGACCTGGTCATCACAGAATAAAATTATCTAAGCTCGGCAAGCCCTGGGGGCTGAGATATTAGGGGTCAAAGTTCAAGGTCATTGAGGGCGGACCCCTCAGAATTACCTCAAAATTTGCACACAGATGCAAGTTGACCTGCTGAGCACGAAGGGCATAAAATCTAAGCCCGGCAAGCACTGACCTGGAAGTTAGGTCAGGTCAAAGTTTGCAGCCACGTTGAGGTCACGTGACCCTTTTACAGCGGACCCCTCAGATTTTAATAAAATTTTGTGAGCTGATGCATCTAGACACTCTTATTAATATCCTAAATTATCTAAGTTCGGCAAGCTCTGGGGGCTGAGATATTAGGGGTCAAAGGTCAAGGTCATTTGAGAGCGGACCCCTTCAATTTTTGTTAAAACTCAAATCACCCCTCAACTTTGTCTTCTGAATTTAATGGTAAAAATTTCTAAGCTCGGCAAGCCTTAGAAAAGCTAGAATGAGTATTTAGAAAAACGAGCATTTGTTTTCCAATATGGCTGACAGGTAGGTATTGTGGCGCATCAACGACATAATTGACGCGTGTAAATAGGCAGCGCGCCATATTCATTTTATTTTGTAGTGTAGGTAAGGGCAAGGTAAGGGTAAGAATCTTGGGTAAGGGTATATAGGGCCTTGAGTGTAGGTATATACATATAACATACCTATTGATAGAACATGCCATGGTGTGTAAGTTAAGGTGAAGGTGATATGATGTGTGATCCATGGAATGGGCGTGGCTTCAGAATCAGGGTTATCAGCCACAATTCCTAGAATGAGTTTTTATGCTGGCTGATTATTTTAGGTACCTAGGTACTTTTGAAACCTATGCATACCTATGACCTATCTGAGGGCTGTCCACGGGCCCTGTGTGCAGTCGGACCATACACAAGCTCTAAGCTCCGCCCACTGCGTCCCTAAGCCATTCTTCCGTCACCGCACACAGCAACCACTGTGGTCGGTCGGGACTGGCCACAGGCCGTCCACCGCATGGCATGCAGCTGTGACATCAGAACCAGTTACCCTTCCCCTACCCCTAAGCTTGCTGTACATACCACACACAGTGAACTCAGCAGTTTACGGTGCCCGCGAACACCCCTCTGTATTCAGTTGCAGGAAGGCTCCTATGTGCAGACAATCCAATTTTGGAACTGTACTCAAGGCTATTGTCACAAGGTATGCGTGCCACATGCTACACCAGATGTTCGTCTACAATCTTTCTCCACCCAATGTATTCTCATCGTCATCTGGAATGGCCTCGCAGAAAATGTTGCGGCCGCACCTGACCTAACTAGCTTTAAGAGGGCCTAGAGTGATGTGACATATAACAAACTGTACCAGCCCGCAAAGTAGGTAGTTGATAAAGATGAGCAGCTTTTGTCAAATAATCTTGATTCACACATAATTTTTGCATGAGTTTTTCATATGGATGCTGTAACTCCAGGCGTTATGTAACCCCTGCCTTCCTCTGCTCACTGACTGCCTCTCACTGCCTCTCACTGCCTCCCACCGGCTCTCACCGCCTCTCACTTCCTCCTGCCCTGCCTCTGACTGCCTGCCTCTGCTCACTGACTGCCTCTACTGCCTCTCACCGCCTCTCACTGCCTCTCACTGCCTCTCACCGCCTCTCACTGCCTCTCATTGCCTCTAACTTCCTCTCACTGCCTCTCACTGCATGTCACTGCCTCTCACCGCCTCTCGCCGCCCCTCAATGCCTCTCACCTCTTCTCACTGCCTCCTTCCCTGCCTCTGACTACCTGCCTCTGCTCACTGACTTCCTCTCACCGCCTCTCACCGCCTCTCATCGCCACTCACCACCTCTCACTGCCTCTCACTGCTTCTCACCGCCTCTCACCGCCTCTCACTGCCTCTCACTGCATGTCACTACCTCCCACCACCTCTCGCCGCCTCTCACCGCCTCTCACTGCCTCCTGCCCTGCCTCTGACTGCCTGCCTCTGCTCACTGACTGCCTCTCACCGCCTCTACTGCCTCTCACTACCTCTCACCGCCTCTCATTGGCTCTAACTTCCTCTCACTGCCTCTCACTGCATGTCACTGCCTCTCACCGCCTCTCGCCGCCTCTCACTGCCTCTCACCTCTTATCACTGCCTCCTTCCCTGCCTCTGACTGCCTGCCTCTGCTCAATGACTTCCTCTCACCGCCTCTCACTGCCTCTCGCCGCCTCTCACTGCATGTCACAGCCTCTCAGCGCCTTCCACCGCCTCTCACCGCCTCTCATTGTCTCTCACTGCCTCTCACCGCCTCTCACTGCATGTCACTGCCTCTCACCACCTCTCGCCGCCTCTCACTGCCTCTCACCACCTCTCACTGCCTCTCACTGCCTCCTGCCCTGCCTCTTGACTGCCTACCTCTGCTCACTGACTGCCTCTCATCGCCTCTACTGCCTCTCACTGCCTCTCACCGCCTCTCGCCGCCTCTCACTGCCTTCCTCCGCTCACGGACTGCCTCTCACCACCTCTCACTGCCTCTCACCGCCTCTCACTGCCTCTCACTGCCTCCTGCCCTGCCTCTGACTGCCTGCCTCTGCTCACTGACTGCCTCTCACCGCCTCTACTGCCTCACACCGCCTCTCCCTGCATGTCACTACCTCTCACCACCTCTCGCCGCCTCTCACTGCCTCTCACCGCCTCTCACTGCCTCCTGTCCTGCCTCTGACTGCCTGCCTCTGCTCACTGACTGCCTCTCACCGCCTTTACTGCCTCTCACTGCCTCTCACTGCCTCTCACTGCCTTTCATTGCCTCTCACTGCCTCTTATGACTGCATGGCATTGCCTCTCACCCCTTCTCGCCGCCTCTCTCTGCCTCTCCCCGCGTCTCACTGCCTCTCACCTCTTCTCACTGCCTCCTTCCCTGCCTCTGACTGCCTGCGTCTGCACTGACTTCCTCTCACCGCCTCTCACTGCCTCTCGCCGCCTCTCACTGCATGTCACAGCCTCTCACCGCCTCTCATTGCCTCTCACTGCATGTCACTGCCTCTCACCACCTCTCGCCGCCTCTCACTGCCTCTCAACGCCTCTCACCGCCTCTCACTGCCTCTCACCGCCTCTCATTGCCTCTCATCGCCTCTCACTGCCTCCTGCCCTGCCTCTGACTGCCTGCCTCTGCTCACTGACTGCCTCTCATCGCCTCTACTGCCTCTCACTGCCTCTAACTTCCTCTCACTGCCTCTCACTGCATGTCATTGCCTCTCACCGCCTCTCGCCGCCTTTCTCTGCCTCTCGCCGCCTCTCACTGCCTCCTTCCCTGCCTCTGACTGCCTGCCTCTGCTCACTGACTTCCTCTCACCGCCTCTCGCCGCTTTCACCGCCTCTCGACGCCTCTCACTGCCTCTCACCGCCTCTCACTGCCTCTCACCGCCTCTCACTGCCTCTCACCGCCTCTCACTGCCTCTCACCGCCTCTCACTGCATATCACTGCCTCTCACCACCTTTTGCCGCCTCTAACCGCCTCTCACTGCCTCTCACCGCCTCTCACTGCCTCCTGCCCTGCCTCTGACTGCCTACCTCTGCTCACTGACTGCCTCTCATCGCCTCTACCGCCTCTCACTGCCTCTCACCGCCTCTTACCGCCTCTCACTGCCTTCCTCTGCTCACGGACTGCCTCTCACCACCTCTCACTGCCTCTCAACGCCTCTGACCGCCTCTCACTGCCTCTCATTGCCTCTCATCGCCTCTCACTGCCTCCTTCCCTGCCTCTGACTGCCTGCCTCTGCTCACTGACTTCCTCTCACCGCCTCTCGCCGCCTCTCACCGCCTCTCGACGCCTCTCACTGCCTCTCACCGCCTCTCACTGCCTCTCACCGCCTCTCACCGCCTCTCACCGCCTCTCACTGCATGTCACTGCCTCTCGCCGCCTCTCACTGCCCCTCAATGCCTTCTGCCCTGCGTCTGACTGCCTACCTCTGCTCACTGACTGCCTCTCATCGCCTCTGCTGCCTCTCACCGCCTCTCACCGCCTCTCACTGCCTCTCACCGCCTCTCACTGCCTCCGTTACTGCCTCTGACTGCCTGCCTCTGCTCACTGACTGCCTCTCACCGCCTCTACTGCCTCTCACTGCTTCTGACTGCCTTCCTTTGCTCGCTGACTACCTCTCACTGCCTCTCACCGCCTCTCACTGCCTCTCACCACCTCTCACTGCCTCTCACTACCTCCTGCCTTGCCTCTGACTGCCTGCCTCTGCTCACTGACTGCCTCTCACCGCCTCTACTGCCTCTCGCTGCTTCTGACTGCCTTCCTTTGCTCGCTGACTACCTCTCACTGCCTCTCACCGCCTCTCACTGCCTCTCACTGCATGTCACTGCCTCTCACCACCTCTTGCCGTCTCTAACCGCCTCTCACTGCCTCTCACCGCCTCTCACTGCCTCCTGCCCTGCCTCTGACTGCCTACCTCTGCTCACTGACTGCCTCTCATCGCCTCTACCGCCTCTCACTGCGTCTCACTGCCTCCTGTCCTGCCTCTGACGGCCTGCCTCTGCTCACTGACTGTCTCTCATTGCCTCTCACTTCCTCTCACTGCCTCTCACTGCCTCTCATTGCCTCTAACTTCCTCTCACTGCCTCTCACTGCATGTCATTGCCTCTCACCCCTTCTCGCCGCCTCTCTGCCTCTCCCCGCGTCTCACTGCCTCCCACCTCTTCTCACTGCCTCCTTCCCTGCCTCTGAATGCCTGCCTCTGCACTGACTTCCTCTCACCGCCTCTCACTGCGTCTCACTGCCTCCTGCCCTGCTTCTGACTGCCTGCCTCTGCTCACTGACTGTCTCTCATTGCCTCTCACTTCCTCTCACTGCCTCTCACCGCCTCTCACTGCCTCTCACCACATCTCACTGCCTCTCACTACCTCCTGCCTTGCCTCTGACTGCCTGCCTCTGCTCACTGACTGCCTCTCACCGCCTCTACTGCCTCTCACTGCTTCTGACTGCCTTCCTTTGCTCGCTGACTACCTCTCACTGCCTCTTACCGCCTCTCACTGCCTCTCACTGCATGTCACTGCCTCTCACCACCTCTTGCCGCCTCTAACCGCCTCTCACTGCCTTTTACCGCCTCTCACTGCCTCCTGCCCTGCCTCTGACTGCCTACCTCTGCTCACTGACTGCCTCTCATCGCCTCTACCGCCTCTCACTGCCTCTCACCGCCTCTTACCGCCTCTCACTGCCTTCCTCTGCTCACGGACTGCCTCTCACCACCTCTCACTGCCTCTCAACGCCTCTCACCGCCTCTCACTGCCTCTCACCGCCTCTCACTGCCTCTCATCGCATCTCACTGCCTCCTGCACTGCCTCTGACTGCCTGCCTCTGCTCACTGACTGCCTCTCATCGCCTCTACTGCCTCTCACTGCCTCTTACCGCCTCTCACTGCCTCTAACTTCCTCTCACTGCCTCTCACTGCATGTCATTGCCTCTCACCGCCTCTCGCCGCCTTTCTCTGCCTCTCGCCGCCTCTCACTGCCTCCTTCCCTGCCTCTGACTGCCTGCCTCTGCTCACTGACTTCCTCTCACCGCCTCTCGCCGCCTCTCGACGCCTCTCACTGCCTCTCACCGCCTCTCACTGCCTCTCACCGCCTCTCACTGCATGTCACTGCCTCTCGCCGCCTCTCACTGCCTCTCAATGCCTTCTGCCCTGCGTCTGACTGCCTACCTCTGCTCACTGACTGCCTCTCATCGCCTCTACTGCCTCTCACCGTCTCTCACCGCCTCTCACTGCCTCTCACCGCCTCTCACTGCCTCCGTTCCTGCCTCTGACTGCCTGCCTCTGCTCACTGACTGCCTCTCACCGCCTCTCACTTCCTCTCACTGCCTCTCACCGCCTCTCACTGTCTCTCACTGCCTCTCGCCGCCTCTCACTGCATGTCACAGCCTCTCACCGCCTCTCACTGCCTCCTGTCCTGCCTCTGACTGCCTGTCTCTGCTCACTGACTGTCTCTCACCGCCTCTCACTGCCTCTGACTGCCTTCCTTTGCTCACTGCCTCTCACCGCCCCTCACTGCGTCTCACTGCCTCCTGCCCTGCTTCTGACTGCCTGCCTCTGCTCACTGACTGTCTCTCATTGCCTCTCACTTCCTCTCACTGCCTCTCACCGCCTCTCACTGTCTCTCACTGCCTCTTGCCGCCTCTCACTGCATGTCACAGCCTCTCACCGCCTCTCACTGCCTCCTGTCCTGCCTCTGACTGCCTTCCTTTGCTCACTGCCTCTCACCGCCTCTCACTGCGTCTCACTGCCTCCTGCCCTGCTTCTGACTGCCTGCCTCTGCTCACTGACTGTCTCTCATTGCCTCTCACTTCCTCTCACTGCCTCTCACCGCCTCTCACTGTCTCTCACTGCCCCTCGCCGCCTCTCACTTCATGTCACAGCCTCTCACCGCTCTGCCCTGCCCTGCCCTGCCCTGCCCTGCCCTGCCCTGCCCTGCCCTGCCCTGCCCTGCCCTGCCCTGCCCTGCCCTGCCCTGCCCTGCCCTGCCCTGCCCTGCCCTGCCCTGCCCTGCCCTGCCCTGCCCTGCCCTGCCCTGCCCTGCCCTGCCCTGCCCTGCCCTGCCCTGCCCTGCCCTGCCCTGCCCTGCCCTGCCCTGCCCTGCCCTGCCCTGCCCTGCCCTGCCCTGCCCTGCCCTGCCCTGCCCTGCCCTGCCCTGCCCTGCCCTGCCCTGCCCTGCCCTGCCCTGCCCTGCCCTGCCCTGGCTCCTGAGCTTCTTAGCTCCTTGTCAGTCAGTTCCTGTCAGGTGTCTGTGGTCGGTAGAGCGGCGGCGCCGGACGGCTGACGTGTGGTCGGTACGTGTCCGTGTGCCCGCAGTTCCTGTGCCGTGTCGAGAATGTGATGAAGCGCCAGGAGTCGCCGGAGAGTAGTGACGGCTCGTCAGCCGTTGTTTGCGTGGTGCCGCCGGTGCGCCGCTCTCCCGCCGAGCCGCCCCTTCTCGTCGCCCAGTCTGGCCGCCCAGCCGAGCCTGGCGCGGCTGACGGCGCCTTAGACGGCATCATGTAGAACCAGCATAGGTGAAGAGTGAATGCGGCGGTGGCTCGTTGCAGTACTCTGCCGGCGCCAGCGAAGAACCGGCCTCTACCGCCGCTGGGCCGGTGCCGCACTCCTCTGCGCCCCAGGTGAGTCCCGGCGGCCGACTCGGCTACTCCACAGTGTCAGCGCGCTGAAAAGAGTCCCGCCCAAGACTGAAGGATCGGACGTGGTCCCTAGTTGGTCTGGGCCCCAATCCCACACTCATGCTTATTTCGTAATGCTGTGGGATATGCGGCTTTGCTTGAGTGTTGAAGCAGACTCAGATATGTAACTGGTTGATCCGGTGAATGTCTGGATATTCATGCATTCTGTCTGCAGCTTTTTTGGCCAAATTGCGGAACCGATGGCTTATTCGGATAAAGCCGAAACATGAATCCTGCACTGTTCGAGCGACCCTCGTCCGCCCAACCGCCCTACCTGACGCTGTCTTCTCCTCTAACCGCTTCCGACCCGTATGTACCGTACCTCCTGTCAGGCAGACGACCATATTCGGCTGGTCGCCCACCAGCCGAATATGGCCGCAGCCTGACTGCCCTGCCCTGCCCTGCCCTGCGGTGATGGGTGCCGACAGCGACGGGAAGCTGCCGCCGCCGACGCCGATGCCGGCGCCGTTCAGCCCAGCTACCACCGACTCAAGGTGGAGGACGTGCTCTCCTACCAGGACCAGGTCAAGTCCAAGTTCCAGAACAACCCACAGGTCCACAACGACTTCCTCAATATCATGAAGGAGTTCAAGGCGCAAAAGTAAGTTAAAGCTGGGCCGCTTTCTTATGTCATACTTATGCCGTTCTTGCTCTTACATATTCTCAGTTACTTATTTGCTTTTTGTATCGTCTGCAAAAACGAACGTCACCTTACGCAATTTTGAGCACGTTTAATTTGACCAAGCGGCGAGCGCCGCCGTTCCCTGTCCTGCAGCCGCCGCTGTCCCCTGTCGAGTGTCTGACTCCCGTTTCTCTCTGCATAGTCAATCTAATATAGTCATTTTTTAGCGCAATATAGTCATCTAAACTGACTTTTGTTGAGATGTTCGATTTAATGGTAGTTTTGTGTACCTGTCTGTAGTGACTTTTGATGAAAATTGTGTTTTAAAGCTGTTTTGTTTTTGTATCTTGTAGGGAAATGCAAATTCTAGTTCTGCTGAGTTTCATATGGCCTGATTAACTGACCCCGTATTGTTCATTACGTAAGCTTCGTTTCGCCACTGCTCATACAACCATCATGACGCTAATTGGCATGCTCTCGCCGGCAGTACCTACACGTCTGGATGATGGCGCCGGGCTAGATGACCACAGCGCGGTGTACACGCCCACTGGCGGCTTCCAGACCTACACGGACACGATAGTATCGCCGCCGCCGCCGCAGCCCCAGCTGCAGCAGCCACCGCCACCGCCGCTGCCGACGGCGCCCGGCGCGCCGCCCAAACCGAGTCACCAGCCGCCCACCGAGGTGAGCTGGCGGCCTGACCCTTCAGATAGGGTGAATCCAACTACATGCGTGTGGACGTCAGGGAAAGGGCTGCTATGGTTGCTATTCATTCTTCTCCTGTGCTGTTTTTTTTTTCTTTGCCTGTTGAAATAATATGCGAATATCCAGCGTTGTTGATCACATGCGCCCCTGCTGACGCTATGATTCTGTTGCTTGCCACAGGATCAGGTATGGCACCAACAGGCAACAACATCCTGTCGCACGCTGTGCGGCGGCGGCCGGCGTCGGGGGCCACCACGTCACCGCGCACCACTCGTACAACCAGCCGCCGCCGTCCGCGGCGCCCACAGCCGCCGCGTCGGCCGCGCTCGTCGGCGGCGCCGGCTCCAACCTGCCCAACCAGGGTGTGGCCGGCACGCAGCAGAGCCAGCCGGTCGAGTTCAACCACGCCATCATTTACGACAACAAACTCAAGGTGAAACGACGCGCGAACGCTGTTATAGACGAAAATGCGCTAAGAAGTGTATTTTGCTATCGTGTTTTTCTGTTCTTTTTGTCGCATGGTGCTCAGTCTGCTTGCAGCATGCCTTCCAGTCCGACGACGCGGATCTCAGTAGCCTCTGACCCGCCTGTCTGTTGGGAAGTGTGATGCAGCGTGATGCCTCTCGCCCCTCTGTGTAGTCAGCTTCTCTCCAGCACTGTGACAACCAACGCTGCCCTGGAGTCCCACATGAGTGGTAAAGAAGAGATGCTTTAGGGACGAACCCGCCTTCTGTGTGGTGACTTCGTGTGGTGGCTGTGGAACTTCTCAAAAATAGAGAGTGATAAGTGTTGTATTTTTTATTCGCAGGGAAACGTCGCTGCTTCTCACGACCCATGGATGATGAGCAGTGAAGATTGATGACCACCGGATCACAGTCTGCTCGCTCTGGTGGTTGGTGCCCGAATGCATCACCAGGCTCCCGGCCACATCACCCGCTCATGCGACCCTCCTGGAGAGGGAGATGCGTGCAGCGGCGCGAGTGATCACCGGGTGCCCGCTATCGACTCCCTCACACGCTGTCATGGCGGAGGCTTGCCTCGCCCCGGTGGTGGAACGCCGCCAAGTCCTGGCGGTGCGACTCCTGGCGAAGGCCCTCGCCCTGTCTGAGGGAGATCCGCTCCGTGTCGTGGCGTCCAGCAACCCACCCAGCAGACTGAGGACAACTGGATGGCGACAAGTGGGAGGAGAGGTCCTGGCGGCGATCGGGGTCGCTCCCCCCATCGAGCCGCTACTCCCCCCGCGAGAGCCTCCATGGGCCTCAACAGGTCCGATCAACTTCCGGCTAGATATCGGTGCGGCGCTAACACCAGCACCATCAGCCCAGCAAAGACACACCACCGCGACACACCACCTGGCATCGCTCCAGCAGTGCGCCACGTGGTGCTGGACCGACGGATCGGCATCCGGAGGCATCACCGACGGAGGAGCGGGTGCTTTCATCAAGAGGCCGGACGGCGAGGTGACAGACGCTCCGCGTCGCCGCCGGCCGCCTCTGCTCTAGCTACAGAGCGGAGATGATCGCACCCCAAAGAGCTGTCAACCACCTAGTCAACAACCCCGCACACTTGGAGGACGCGATCATCTTTTGTTGTTGTTGTATTCCCCTCGGCCCGTCACCGGGGCGTAGTCGTTCGGCTCTGGAAGGACCGAAAGCCGGCGGCCAAGGCCGCCACCACGTCGTCCCGTCTCAAGTCGGTGGAGCGTCCGTAAATGTTGCTCATGGCGAGGAGGCGGGCCCCGAGGAGATGGGAGCTGACACCGACCTCTGGAGAACCATCAAGATCCTCGACGGCCGCGTCCCACCAGCAAAACCGGCCGTCCCCATACAACGACCACCGACAGCCGGTCAGACAGCACCGACCAAGGCGGCGGTGACAGACAGAGAGAAGGCCGACCTCTTCTGCCAGACCTACGCTGCCGTCTCGAGACTGCCCAAACGGAAGCAGGAAGACCATGCCATCAAACTCAGCTCACGCCGCGCCGGGAAGACCTGCGAGTGCGGCGACACCAAGGAAGGGTTCTGCTCCCCCTTCTCCCGCCGCGAGCTACAACACGCCCTCTCCAAGCTGAAGCCCGGAAAGAGCCCCGGCCCGGACATGGTGTCCAACGACATGCTCCGACAACTGAGCCCTACCGGCGAGACGGAGCTGCTCCGGGTCCTAAACCGTAGCTGGACCGAAGGCACGGTCCCCGCCAGCTGGCGCGCCGCAGAGATAGTCGCCATCCCCAAGAAGGGCAAGTCGCCGGCCCTCCCAAGCAGCTACCGGCCAATCAGCCTCCTCAACACCATCAGCAAGCTCGCCGAGAGACTGGTGCAGAACCGGCTCCAACACTGGCTGGAGCGACACAAGAAGCTGAACCCGAACCAGGCCGGCTTCCGCAAGGGACACAGCACGATCGACCAGCTCTTCCGAGTCACCCAATCGATCTTCGACGCCTTCGAACAACCGAAGCACCATCGCGCCATCCTAGTCTTGCTAGACTTCGCCAAGGCCTACGATCGTGTATGGCGGGACGGCCTGTTCCACAAGATGGAGAAGATGGGCATCCCTGGCTGCGCCACGCGGTGGGTGAAGGCCCTGCTCACGGACAGGCGTGCTCGTGTCAGGTGGGGAAACGCCCGCTCATCACAGCGCGTCTTCCAAGAGGGCCTCCCGCAGGGCAGCGTGATGGCGCCGCTACTGTGGCTGATCTATTGCAATGACCTCGATGAAGACATCAACACCAACACCACCCGCTCTCTCTACGCGGACGATACCGCCCTCCTGGCTACTGGACCTTCGCTGCAGGCGTGCGCCGACCAGCTGCAACCGGATCTGGACCAAGTCGCCCGCTGGCTGGACAAGTGGAAGGTCGAGGCCAGCCCAAGCAAGTGCGTCTTCACCACCTTCTCGCTACACGCCAAGGAGGTCAACGGAAAGGTCGTCCCGACACTGACCTTCAAAGGCGACCAGCTCGCGCACGAGAAGAACCCGACCTTCCTGGGGCTGACCCTGGACAGCCAGCTCACCTTCACCAACCACATCGAGGAAGTGAAGAAGAGGATGGCACAGCGCCGATGCTGTCTGACAGCTCTGGCGGGCAGGTCATACGGCTGTGACCAAGCCACGCTGCGCGCGGCCTACATCGCGTACATCCGCAGCGTGGCCGACTACGGAGCTGCCCTCTACTCCACCCACGCTGCACCCTCCGTGCGGGCCCGGCTCGAGGCAGAGCAGCACAAGTGCGCCAGAGTGATCACTGGCTGCATCCGCCTCACAAACTCGGAGACCCTCATCACCGAGGCCGGCCTGCCACCACTCGCAGTGAGAGGCTGGGAAATAGCAGCAATGGAGCAGGAGCGACTCGCCAGACTGCCGCCAGGAGACCCCGCCAGAGCCCTCACCGAGCGACACGTCCGCCCACGCCTCAAGCACAGGGCTCATGAGGCCTGGCAGCGAGCGCGCACTGAGGCCAGAAGACGCGGCGAACCGCCGCCGGACCCCCCGAGCGAGGACACGGCGCTGCCCTTCAAACCGTGCTTCCGGCGGGTCAGTCAGTGGATGGCCAAGGAGGCGGGTCTAGCGGACCTCCCACGGGAACCGCTGGCCCTGGTCCCGGAACAGCCGCCGTGGACCAACCCAGCAGACGCGGTCACCTTCCGCCTCTCCCTCCCGCGCGCCACCAGAAGAGACGACCCACCCGCCGTGAGGAAAGCTGCCGCCCTCGAGGCCATAGCCATGGTCAACCCGGACTGCACCATCTGGTCCGACGGCTCCGCCAAGTCCGGCACCAGGGACGGAGGCGGCGGTGCGCTGATCCAGCTGCACCGGGAGAACCGCGAAGTGGAGACATTGGTACCGGCGGGCTCGGTCTGCAGCAGCATGCGGGCCGAACTCGCAGCGATGTTGGCGGCGTTCACCTGCCTGCTGGCACAACCGGGAGAGACCAGGAGCCGCATCAAGACATGCCTGCTGTGCACCGACTCCCTCTCCGGCCTTCAGTTACTCCAGCGCGGACCGGAGGCCCAGAAGCTGGTCCTCGCCGAGCGCGTCTGGGCCGCGATGGGCTCACTGGGGGAACAGAACACGGCCATCATCCTCCAGTGGGTCCCAGGCCATGCCGACATCGCCGGCAACGAGGCGGCAGACAGGCTGGCTAACCGTGCGGCGGCCGAGTGTGCCCAATCGGAGACGCCCATCGATCTGGCCAGCGCCCGAACCGCCATACGGCAGCGCGCCAGGGAAATGCAGGCCACGCGTGCACACCGGCACCCGCACCCCCAGCCCACGCCTGGACTCCAAGACCTCCCGCGCTGGGGGCAAGTGACCGTGTCGCAGCTGCGGACCGGCTACTGCCCCCTGGCACGAGCGACGCTCCACCGTCTGGAGCTCACCCCGGACCCTCTCTGCCGGGAGTGCGGTGCCGAGGACACCGTTTGCCACCTCCTCACCGAGTGCCCAGCATTCGCCACCACGAGACGCCGGCTCTGGGGGGGACCCCTGCCATCCCTCGACGAGGTCCTCTCCGGGCCGGCCGGCAAGATAGTTGAATACATTCGGCGGGTGGGGCGGTCCGAGCCGCCGCTCGACCAGCCCCCGTCCGACGCGCCTGCGGGCGCGTCCACGTGACGTGCGACGAAGAAGAAGAAGGCGGGCCCCGCAGAGGCACGGGCAGCGCAGCAGGACGTGTTGCGGGGTGTCACTGTCCGCCTCATCATGTCGATCATCTTCTTGACCGACTCCATGGCGGCACTCTCACGGCTCCGCGAGGGACCAGCGGCGCAGTCGACATCGCTCGGAGTCGGGATCTGGAGAGCCCTGCGCTCCCTGGCCTCATTGGGACGACCCATTCACCTCCAGTGGGTCCCCTCGCATTGCGGCCTTCCTGGAAATGAGAGGGCAGACACCCTGGCGGGGGAGGCCTCCGCCCTGGACCAGAACTCAGACACACACCACTGGACACCAGAACGATCCAGAGAGCAGCGGCAAGGCTGGCGCGTGCGAGGACCATAGCGGCCTGGCCCGACGGCTGGTATCGCCAACTGCCGGTGCGGGCTCTGTCGTGAGGAAGCAGACACCTCAGCCCACGTGCTGATGCGGTGTCCCGCCCTGGTGCAACTGCCGGTTCCGAGTGCTCGGAACTATACACCCGACCCACGAGGACCTGCGCAGCATCGACGCAGTGGCGGCCCTAGGGGCCGCCTTCGTCCCCCTCCAGAGCCGGCAGGATACGCCCTAGGGCTGGAGGGAGACAACAACAACAACAACAACAATAACAATAACAACAACAACAACAACAACAACAACAACAACAACAACAACAGACGGACATGAACCCATTTAATGTGTTCAAACGCTACCGCGACAGCCGCAAGGTGCTCGAGTACCGGACGGAGCTGTTAATCAGCTCGTGTTGCGAAATGCGAGGTGCCATCGGCGTAGTGCCGGCGCAATATGAGCACGGTACGCTGCCGTGCGCCAGCTGCCTCAGTCTGCTGGCCAGCCCGGTGAGACGGCACCTCGCCGTCGCCGCCGGACGCTCAGGTGGGATCTCTGATGTGTTGAGCTCAGCTTGAAGTGACTTCAGTCACCCAGCAGCGACTGGAGCGGTCCGAGCGAGCCCGTGTACCGCCGCCAGTGTTTGGTCGTGTTTGGGGCCGTACGGCGCGGGTGATCTGTACGGGCGCGGCCGTATCTTATGTTACGTATCGTAGCTAAGCACGACTTGTCACTGTCCACCACGGGACCCGCCCATGTTGACGGCGTCGCAATGTACTCATTGACTGACTAGTGCTGCGCGACTGCTCGGAGTTGACCAGTTAACGTTTTGTAGGCTTTATTATCACTGGCGGAGGCGTGGGGACTGCGGAGTGTTTTCTATTCGTCAGTGTTTGCCGAGGCGAGGCTGCTTAATGCCGATTGTGACATGTTACTATGGATCCTCACGTGAAGTCGTCGGGTTATCTAACTTGGTTCATCAATAAATGGTGTGACCTACAAAGCGACAATGAGATGAAAACGACTCAGTCATCTTTATGGTAAAATGTCTGTGACGTATGTGAAAGCAGGTCATATTGGTGTGCAGGTCATACGAGGTCAACTGAGGTCACTAACCCAGGACTAAAACTGGTTATCCTAAGATAACTCGTAACGCTCGCAATACACTCGTTTTTCCGCGAAGCTCTAACTCCATCAGGGGCCCGAACGGCGGCGGGCGGGGTTCCAACGTACCTCCGGCCCCTTCACCCGCACACCGCACACGGGCGAGAGTTCAGACAAATCAGAGGTCACTGGTCCTTTTAACATGTCAGGTGAGTGATTCCTTTCTGGGTACGTCAAAGGTCAATGACCCACATAACGGAGGTCAGCGGCCCGTGACGCGTCATTCATCTCAGTTCAGGTCAGATCTGACTTAGGAGATGTGAGAGCTCAAGTTGAAGTGACACCTATGGTCAGCGATCTTCGGGGATAGGTCGAATGTGTGTGACCTGTAGGTACTGGAAAAGGTTAGAGGTCACTCATCCACCAAGGGCTTATATCAGGGGTCACTGGCCCGTTATGAAGGAAGATAAGTATGAGGTCGTAGACTCGTAATCCATCAATAGACATTAAACGGCCACTATCTATGAAGGAAATAGTAAAATCGATCGATTTGTAAAGGAATTGCTTCATTTGGAAGCATGTTGTTTGTTTACATTTTACGCGTCAGTTTTGTCATTGATGCGCCACAATACCTACCTGTCAGCCATATTGGAATACAAATGCTCGTTTTCAAAATACTCATTCTGGCTTTTCTAAGGCTTGCCGAGCTTAGAAATTTTTACCATTAAATTCAGAAGACAAAGTTGAGGGGTGATTTGAGTTTTAACAAAAATTGAAGGGGTCCGCTCTCAAATGACCTTGACCTTTGACCCCTCATATCACAGCCCCCAGAGCTTGCCGAACTTAGATAATTTAGGATATTAATAAGGGTGTCTAGATGCATCAGCTCACAAAATTTCATTAAAATCTGAGGGGTCCGCTGTAAAAGGGTCACGTGACCTCCACGTGGCTGCAAACTTTGACCTGACCTAACTTCCAGGTCAGGGCTTGCCGGGCTTAGATTTTATGCCCATCGTGCTCAGCAGGTCAACTTGCATCTGTGTGCAAATTTTGAGGTAATTCTGAGGGGTCCGCCCTCAATGACCTTGAACTTTGACCCCTGATATCTCAGCCCGCAGGGCTTGCCGAGCTTAGATAATTTTATTCTGTAATGACCAGGTCATGGTGAGTGGCTGGTGTAAATTTGGTGAGATTCTAAGGGGTCCGTTTTTATCATTTTTTCCATCGAATATGAATTTGGAATCTGAATTTGAATTTGAAGCTAAGTATATAAACGTGAGCTTGGAGGAGAGCCGTTTCAGAGGAGCCACGGGAACATTTTCGCGAGGAAATCAGCTGTTTGCGGGCTGTAACGGTCGGCGATTTATGGCGCGCAAGCATAAATCAAGAGATAATAATCGCTTTCTAATAAAATAACCTTAGATTAATATCAAACATTACTATTTAAAGATATCCAATCGTCATCAATCACTAAAATCATTTCCACTTCCCTCAAATCTCATTTATAAACAATTCACATTTGTATTACGTGCGCCAAATATGTCTACGCAAGAGCCTCCTCCAAAAAACCAACTTCCGTTTTGGATGAGGGAGGAGGCAAATAGTGGTGGTGAGATGTGAAATCAAGATGAGCTTGGAGGAGCTTGGAGGAGCGACGGGAACGATTTTTTGAAAGGACGCGTGTATATCACACCACGGTGAGATTTACATAATGCATCGCACTGTAGTGTAAACCTCACCCGGGTGTGATTTACACAATACACTACTCCTGTGTATATCACACCACGCGGAGTGTGATTTACACAGTGGGCCGGCAATGCGTAAATCACACCGGGGTGTGATATACACAATGTGCTCCTAGTGTGTAAATCACACCCGGGTGTCAGACCACGCAGCACCTGGGTGTGATTTACACAGTAGGCCCGGCAAATGCGTAAATCACACCGTGGTGTGATATACACAATGTGTTCCTAGTGTGTAAATCACACCTGGGTGTCAAACCACGCAGCACCTGGGTGTGATTTACACAGTAGGCCTAGCCAATGTGTAAATCTCACCAGGGTGTGATATACACTGTGTGCTCGGTAGTGGGTAAATCACACCTGGGTGTCAAACCACGCAGCACCTGGGTGAGATTTACACAGTAGGCACGGTAACAAGACACTTAACCAAACCTTAGACCTGACCTGACCTAACCTAACCTAACCTAACCTAACCTAACCTAACCTAACCTAACCTAACCTAACCTAACCTGACCTACTGATTTTTGCCTACCCGTGGATGAGGAAGAAGTTACTCGCATGAAGAGATTGCAAGCAATGGTAAGTCAAATATTTTTAGGTTAAGTGGTTGTGCATCAGGCTTCAGGCCTTCGGCCTGAAGCCAGATACACAACCACTTAACCTAAAAATATTTGACTTACCATTGCCTGTAATCTCTCCTAAGGCATTGCCTTCGGCACTGCACCGCTTCGCCACGAGCATTCAGACGTCGCTTTCCATATTGTATTGGTGCTTTTAAACTTGTCGGTCGGCAGCGAACCCACCGCTACCAAGGAAAAGCGAAAATGCGGGAAAAAGCGCCCGCGCCGACGGGACTCGAACCCGCAACATTCGTATCATGGTGCAAGCACCTTCACCACTAGGCCAGGCGGTCAGCTGATTCCGAGAGAGAGGACGCCCGGAATCCCGCCGGAATATTCGTAGTGCTTAGTCTGATCTGACCAATGGGCGAGCAGAGTCACTGCTCTGACCAATGGACGTTCAGCGTTGCTATGACGTCACATCGTGGTGAGATATACACACAGCTGCCCTCTCTGTGTATTCCTCACCCGGGTGTGATTTACACTACGTAGTAGATTTTGTGTATATCACACCGGGGTGGGTGTGATTTACACAAATGGCCGGTACTGTGTAAATCTCACCGTGGTGTGATATACACGGTCCCTTTTTGAAACGAGAGGAGGTTAGAGGAGCTTGGAGGAGGTTAGAGGAGCGACGGGAACAAACCCAAGCTTACCTCAACAAGTGAGCTGAAGATGAAAAAAAGTGTTATGTGGTCTCAAAATAAAATAAACTTACAGAAAATAATACTAATGCACTTATCCCGCTCTGACTCTCGTTGAATATGTTGTTGTTGTTGAAGAGTTAGGGCGCGCTCTCGTTGAATATCAATCGACAACGAACTCCCCCACGCGCGGCGCGGGGGCTCAGATGGCGCTGCGCTTAGTACTCAAATCTGCGCACTCAGACGTAAACGGAGGCTCAGGGCAGGTAATTATAAAACACTCGTTTTATCAATGGATACGTCAATTATATTGCGTTAATGATTGACGCAATAACTAGTTTAGGTTTGAAACACATCACGTTTGATCATTTTTCTTTGAAAAAATGATCGGCGCAACCGACTAGTACCTAGAAATGGTGATATGGCAGACATGGCATTACAAATGATACCAAACAAATAGTATATCATATAGATATTTGGCTTTTTTCAATTTGAACATAAGCTGTCAACGAAATGACTGTATAAATGCAGCAAAGACCTTTCGTTAATCGTTACTCTAAATCGTTATTTATCGCAAATTGTTTATCGTTAAGTCGTATCGTTAACAAGTAAAAATTTGACACAATAATTAAAATATGCCAAATTTTGACTTCATATTAATTTAACGATAAACGATTAACAATTTACGATAAATGACGATTTAGAGTACCTATCCATGGTGATAAAGGTCTTTATGTCTTTGCTGCATTTATTCAGTCCACCTTCCACTTTTCATCAACATGTCAACTAAATGTTTCGTTTTCCGATCATTTATGGGCTTTATATATTTTGTTCATCTTCGAAAACTTTTTTTTCATCAAAAGAAAAAGAAAAATTCAAGTTGGAGCTAAGGCTTTGTTTTTTACCTTTTTTGCAGTTACTTAGTAAGTTTCACAAAGACCTTATTTCGCAATCCTTGATTCCAGTGCGTTTCATTTGCTTGTTGCCGTTTGCCGTTTGCCGTTTGCCCCGTTTGCCTCTCCGCGCAGTCTGTGTGTGTTCGCGTGTTTTATTTCAATTTCTCCATCTTATTGAAGGCGCGGCGAGGTAAAGCAAGAGTTTTAAATGTGCTTGTTTGAAATGCATTTTTTTTTCGATAGCAAAGGGAGTGGACCAAGGGGCAGTTCCTAAGGGGGAATATTTGTTTCTGGTCCCTAAAAAGCTGTTTCTGGCACCTAATTGCTGATCAGCCTCAAAATGCTTATTCGACCCTAATATCTGAATCTGGCACCTAATTGCTTCCACACAGCCTAAAGTTGCCAGATCGTCTAGTTGAACTCCGTATTTGCTGTTTGCTGATTCAGCACCAAAACCAAAACATCCAGCATCTATTTTATTCCACGTTTGCCTACCTAATTCGCGTAATTTTCCTGATTTTATGTATCCTAACAACATGAACGTTGCATTCGGTGATGTCAAGTGCCATTTTCGCCAGTGGAGATAATGATTAATGCCATTTCTAGCCAAAAGAGAATCACTAGCCAGCTATGGTGCAGCATAGCAAAGACGCTCCTATACCAGCCCGCTATGTAGAGACTAGAGATTATTGCACCCTCAGCCATTTTAACGTGAAAAGTTTGGATCCGTCACTTCCAGCCAGGCTCTCAGGTCATAAACTGGAGTAAAGCAAAATGTCAACTCTGAACAGACATGCCACGCAACCGGCCCTCTTTTCAATATTATTAGCTTTCTGCAATCATCGTCTGATTTCATCTCGATCAAACGCAGCATCCGGTTTCTACAGGGGCGTTTGACTGACCGGCCACACAATAACCAAAAACAAAATCAAAGCTTCATGCACACATATGACATAAGTAAGAAACAGATGAAAAAGGCACAACCACGGCACAACTCTGCTCGGCAAACAACGGACAATGTCCTATGCAAGATCCCGCGTTTCTTCAGCGGCCTTGAACGGAATGAAAACATTACATTTCTTTTTTGGAGCTATTTGATGACGTCAAAAAATACAATACCCGTTTTAATGGTCAAAATCGAGACAATTACTCACAAAAATGTTTCCCTTTAAGCATTACAAATAAATACTTTTAAATATTTAAATGACATTGTTTTTTCAAACAAATCAATATTATTTGCTTACTTAAACGTCATATACAATGCTGAGATCACTACGGGGCTGTCTTAGAGTGTAGCTGCACTGGCAACCTTTAGGCTAGACTCCAGGGGTCATTATACCAGAACAACATGATTCTACCAGCCAGTAGTTCATTTTTCTACTAGATTGGTGCTACGCTCAGCATTTAGGTGCCAGATTCAGAAAAAAGAGTAAGGCGTACCGATGAATAGGTGCCAGAAACAGCTAATTAAGGTCATTTTCCATGATTGGTGCTGGTATCCACCAAATAGGTGCTGAGGACCAATTTTGGGGCAAGTCAGCTTTTAGGTGCCAGAAATAGCTTTTCTGGGACGCAATTAAATGGCGTCCGTTCCTAAGAGTTTTGACGGGCTTTCAAGTTTCTGTAGTTTGGGGGCTGAACTTAGATTAGTCTTATTCACTCCAGAGCTTGAGCTGGCTGGCTTGCAGCGTGGATCAGAGGCCAGTTTTACTAACAGAAAAATAACTGCCTGCCAGATTTTTTTTTTTGCATAAGACTGCGGTAAAAGTCTTCTCTAACAGAGCGTAAACGAGATGGGTACGTAAGCGGATCGGGCTTTACCGCTCACACTCTCACACTCTGTATGTGAAGCGGTCTTGGTAAATGTCAAGTTAAAGTCCTAAGAAGATTTCATTGATAAATTTTTCATATTTCTACATTATTTGACATCCTGAATCCAAAAATGATACTCATATGTCTCGCAAATAAAAGAAAACAACATAATCAAACCTGACCTAACCTTATCGGTAAATATTTACTTTAGGACCGGCACACTTTTTCAAAGGGAAATTTTCGACAATCTTCCATTATTTGACATCCTAAATCAAGAAATGATACTTACATGTCACCAAAACTGCAAAAAGTCACACAAAAACTTGATAAAATCCAGTCATCTCACCCCGCGTCACGTAACGTACACCGACGAAATTATACGAATGCGGCGATTAGGATAAACAACGTGGTTGCACCGTTGCCATTTGCGAAAAGGAAAAATGTTTGCATGTTTAATTCAATGAAAATGACGTCATAATACCAAACAAAATAGGGGAAATGTTGGGAACTGGGGTTTTTGGGTGGGGGAGCAAATGGGGTAGAATAGCAAATTAAACACGGAAAAAATTATCAGAACATAACCTAACCTTACCTAACCTGACCTACTGATATTTGCCTACCCGGGGATAAGGAAAAAGTTGCCGGCATGAATAGATTGCAAGCAATGGTAGGTCAAATATTTTTAGGTTAAGTGATTGTGCATTAGGCTTCAGGCCTTCGGCCTGAAGCCAAATACACAACCACTTAACCTAAAAATATTTGACCTACCATTGCCTGTAATCTCTCCTAAGGCATTGCCTTCGGCACTGCCGCTGCTTCGCAACGAGAAATTTAATGACGTCACTTTCCTCACAGTTGAATAGCATCGTTATTATGTATTCACTAAACCTTGGAGCGCAGTGCGTGGCCGGTGGAGTACGCAGTCAGTGGGGATCTACGGCGGTGACGGTAAATATTGTATTGGTGCATTTAAACTTGTTTGTGCCATGAATGACTATCAGCTATGAAATCAAAAGGTCAAATTATGTCATGTGATATGCTTCTTACTATCACTTGGGGTTCGCGACGAAAGTAAAGGCTGCCGGTCCTAAAGTAAATAAATACCACCTTACCTACTTACCTATAACCTACCAACCTACAACCTACAAACCTACCCTAACCTAACCTAACCTACAAACCTACCTACCTACAACCTAAAACCTACAAACCTACAACCTAACCTAACCTAAAACCTAGAATTTTTGCTGTTTCATATTCGTATCAAAAGCGCCACAGTTGTAGTTAGGACCTAAACTTGACATATACCGCGGTCTTTAGGCAAAAAATTCCAGCAGGTGGTTATTTTCTGTTGGTAAAACTGGTCTGTGTTCTTGGGATTGGGATTGGTGACAATGTGCAGAGCTGCTGTTGCGTCAACATGTTCCTGCAGGGTGTCTAGAATGGATGGCTCTGTCGCATGGACAAAGAATGGCATGAACTGAATGTGTGACTGTGCATACTGCATGACTTGCTTGGACCCTCTTTCAGCGCATGATTCAACCTGATGCTATTGCCTATCAGGTATTGAAGCATCAGGTATTGACACTCAATTTAATGGAAATTTAAGCAAAAATTGGTGATTCTGATTGCATTACCTACCTACCACAGAAATTAGAAACCTGGTAGATCCTGTGGTATCATACAATGGGGTTTGTGAAACAGGGCCCTAGGTGGGAATGTGGTGCAGCAGCAAAGAGAAAATACATTGCAGATATCAATGAATGCATAGATTCTTACATGCCGTGAAACATGCATTATTCCTAGGAGCAAGTATCTGATTAAATATTACCTAGCTAATTTACTGCCTGTACCTATATTTAGAAAGGCATGAGGCCTGTGCAAAGGCACACTTTTTATAGCTTTTTTCCTTGTCAAGTCATACACCTGCCTGTTTTTTAATTGGCTATCCATGATCTCAATAATAGCATTACATTAATTCTTTGGAATTAATATAGAATTAATATAGAATAATTATATATATTGGAATTAATATAGAAGCTTTTTCCTGGGTGGGAAATAGATGATTCTTTTTCCTGGGTGCAGGGGTTTGGATCTTCATTTGATGCAGAATTCAGGAATGGTAAATGTTTTTTTTTTCAGTTCCAAACAACTTTTTTCCTCAGTTTACTATTCAAGTGGCAAGTGCTGCTTGAATGTGGTTCATTCCAAACATCATAAAATTTTCTATTGTTCTTAAAAATGAAGAATTTGCTGTCACTTATCATTATCATGACTAACTAGGCACTTTCAATAGTTCCTTGAGGTAAGCATTGTTTGGGCCTGGTAATGTGCCTGTTGTACACCCATTTGATAAGGGCTGAGGCTGCAATGTGAACTCTGCCGTATGACAACCCTCAGGCTCGATGTGTGAAGTGTGTGCTGCAGTGCCATTCAGTATGCTGCAGGGAGCTGTGCTCACAGCTGGTCTCCTTTCCCCAGCCCCCAACCGCCGCCATGTCTGAGTTCATCGACTCAGAGGCGTCTGAGAGTGAGGATGAGGAGGAACTCACCTCCCGCGAGAAAAAGAAACTGAAGAAAATGAACAAAAACAGACTGCAGGACTCCTCAGAGGAGGAAGAAGGTAAACTGCCCCTGCCTTGTATGCCTGCTACTTTTCAGATGTTGGATGTAAGATGGTCAATAACACCTCATTCGGCTTTTTAGCATTAGATGACTTCAATTTAATTCAGGGTCTTAACT